>NC_057800.1:615782412-615834756 GCF_018294505.1 Triticum aestivum
GACACCCCGCACCCTCCCCCGCTTTTTGATAATATTTTCAAATAACAAATTTGATGATATTTTCAAATAACAAATTTGATGATATTTTCAATTAAAAATAAAAAACAAATTTGATGATATTTGATGATATATTTTGTTCTAGTCCTCGTGAAAATAACAAATTTGATAAAAAAAACAAATTATTAGATGCAACAAGAAATAATGAAAAAAATAAGTTACTAATGGCGCACCAGAGGAGGGTGCGCCATTGCTATCAGAAAAAAAAGTTACTAATGGCGCACCAGAGAATGGTGCGCCATTGCTATGAGTGTTTTTATGGCGCACCCCTCGATGGTGCGCCATTACTAACATTCCCCCCTCTATAGCTGGATACCCGGCCCTTCGCCCGATACCTCCTTCCCTCTCCCTCGCCAGATCCCCTTCCATCCCTCGCCACACCCGCTCCGGCTCCCCCGCGCCGCCGCCCCCGCGCCCCCCGACCCGCGAAGCACGTGGCTGCCGGCCTCCCCACGACCAACCGAGGCGCCCAGGAGGACCGCCGTCGTCTTCCTCTTCGACTACGAGGACCCGGACGAGCTCGGACGCCCTCGAGCCACCCCTTCGACGCCGTCGCCGACCCCGACCCCTCCGGCGACTGGCCACGCCCGCCCAGGTACCTCTCCTCCTTCCTCCCTCTCCACCCTTCCTCCCCATTCCCTCCCTCCCTAGTTCTTCTTGCTATATGGATTAGAACATATGGAGCATTACTATTGCTATATGGAGCATTACTATTGTTCTTCTCTGAACCATTACCATTCCCTCCCTCCCTAGTTCTTCCTCCCCATTAATTTGCAGGATCAGAACAAGTTTGTAACATGATGCTCTACAATGTTGATTAGGTGCGTTACTATTGCTATATGGAGGAGCAATTTACTATTGCTATATGCTCTAGTTTGTATCAATGTGATTGTAGTTTTTCTTGTCATCAAGTTTAGTTGATGTTTATTTAAATATAGCTTATATGATCAGCCACTCTATGTATGATTGTGGCTTGAAGGTTCTGGAAGAACGTTTTTCCTTCAAATTCTATCTGGTGGCATTGTCCTAGACTCCCTAGTTGTGTTGTTAATTGTGCTTCTATTAAAATAATTGGGAGTTACTCACTATACTAGAACTATGTAGGTTGAATTTTGGTTAACTAATACTGACGTTATGAGAATGTAAGCACCTATTATTGCTACTGATATCATTGGCTCATTACTGCCTTTGTGCAATGCAGAACTGTTAAGAGTGATTTGGAGGATTCAAGATTCTGTGAAGCTCTTTTGACATTTAAAACTCAGAACTGAAGGTACTTAATAAACTCAAAAGCATTGATGATAACTCTTGTTGCCTAGAAACAGAGGTAGTTTACATATTGCATTGCTGGTGTTTGTTTATGTTTAGTGTTTAAGCATGTGTAGTGTAGTGTAGTGTAGTGAGCTTGTTCTAGTGTAGTGAGGTCTGAACCATTGCACGATGTAGTGTAGTGTAGTGAGCTCTGAACCATGTTTAGTGTTGAGTACTTCAAGTTTACTGAACCTATTCATTTTTGTGGACTTAGTGAACATGATAAGACAAGCCAGATGCTCTATTTTTAATTAACAGTAATCCATGATCAGCAACAGTTTCTTTCACTAATTTTCAGTTAACAGCAATCCATGATTTTTTTCAGCTAAAACTATTCATGATTTTTTGTTGGGTGACCTATTAGATCTGGAATGGAAGCTCACATAAGTTGAGCTGATTTTTGTCCATATGAAAGCAGAGGACCATATGGTCTGTGGCCTTTTTCATCCATATGAAAGTAGAGGCACATTGTGGTGCTAGTTTGCTGGGTTTTGTCTCCGACCATTGTGTCGTGATGATTTTGCAGGTACCCCGAGAGGCCCTTGAGTTTGCCGGAATATCGATTAACTTCCGTTCCGGAAATTTTGGGTACTCCATATGTCTTATTTTCAGCAAAGGTCATGCTGAAATTTTCCGTGAATTTTAGCATGACTTTGCTAAAAATCGAACATATGAGGTACTTGCTACTAATGCATGGGCCGGGGTATCTTAGTACTTAATTAAGTAGGATCAACTGCCCCGCCATTCTTGCTGCATTAAACCATAGGTGGCAATAGAGCCAAGTGATTAGGCCCAACTTAGAATTCTCGTTAGCATCGATAAACCCTAGATGATAAACCCAACATAGGTGGCAATAGAGCCAAGTGATTAGTGCCAAGTGATTAGGCCCAACCTAGGGTGCCTCGGCATTGATAAACCCTAAATGATGAAAACTTAACTTGGCTTCTATATGGTGCCTCGGTGTCGATGAGAACCTAAATGATGTACGCTTAGGCTTTTAGGGTGCCTCGGCGTCGACAAAACCTAAATGATGAAAGCTTAGGCTTTTAGGGTGCCTCGACATTGACAAACCCTAAATGATAAAACCTTGGCTTTTAGGGTGCCTCGGTGTCGATAAGAACCTAAATGATGAAAGCTTGGGCTTTTAGGGTGCCTCGGCATCGACAAACCCTAAATGATAAAAGCTTAGCTTTTAGGATGCCTCGGTGTCGACAAACCCTCAATGATGTAGTTTTGAATTATGAATGTAGGATATGTCATCATCATCATCAGACGACAGAAGTCTCCCGGTGGAGTGCGACTGGTGCCACGACGATCGAGGTCTGTGCGACATGCCTCACCTGGATGATGATCGGCGCTTCAGCATTAAGCTCGAGGAGACCTTCGAAGTTGAAATGGTACACAACGACGACAAGTGTTATTTTCATAATTAAGCATGACTTCAACTATTTCAACGTGTAATTTTCATCTTTTACAATTCGAGTATAGCTTATCCCATGGGATGCAAGACGCTATGTCTTGGAGAGGATGGATTTTGAACACCATGAAATTTCTAAAACAAAGAAAATTCACCTAAGGACTCATCACGATGTGGACTTTGAAGTAAATCTATATAATTCTGAGAGCGTAACCCATTTTGGTTACAAAAATTGGGAAGCATTTTGCAAGATGTATGGTTTTGATGAGGGTATGCTTATCACCATGGATCTTGGTAATCCTGACATCAACCAAGACAATATGGACATTTGGGTCCTTGTTGATACGCCTCCAGTTCTACCGCTATGTGAATTTCTCAAACATAGTTATTAGCTAATTTATATTGTTTATTTCAAAATAGTTGATAGCTTATTTCCATTGACAGCTTATTTTTATTGTTCAAAGAATGTGCGGTAGATGGTAGACAAAACCCACTACACCGATGGCTCCGAATTAACAACTTACTAGGAGAAAAATCATTTGGTCGGATTTTGTACTGACATTGAGAATTATAATATCTACAATCAAACTCCTCAACATTATGGTAAATACGTGCCACTAGTGCATGTGTTCAACTACTATAACTACCATGGAGATACCATGGTAAGATTTTTACAATTACGACATCCGTGCATCTTTTGCATACTTCTAAAACTAGTACATCATTGCTAACTATGAAGTTATTACTATGTTTTTCAACAGATAATCCGAGAGAATTGTGTGCCTCATATGATGTATCTGAAAGGTAGTGTTAATGTTTTGAACATACAGCCAGGTCGTCCTACGAATCTCAACTATCCATACGAGATTTCTAAAAGAAGTGGAGACATGAAAATCAAAGGATGGAAAAAATGTATGGACAGTCGTAAGGAGCTTCTTGGAAGCAAAAGGAAGCGAAGCGCAAGAATTGGAGACATGATGTTCTCCATTCTCCATAATGGAGAGTCAGGGTCTATATTGTTTTATGATATTTTAGCTTAAATAGGGTATTTAGGTCCTGCCTAATACTGATGATTATGTGCTAAGAACAATTAAGTGGTTCGAAGACTATCAAGATGATGATCGTATGACTTGTTATGAATAACGAGTAGAAGTTGTATGATGATGATTAGTAGGACTTGTTAGGATTAGTATTACTTCCGACAAACTCGATACTCGCGGTCTCGAGACTTGTAATGTTTTATCTTTGTTCGGTCTTTTGAATTCAGAGACTAATATGATGAATTGTATTCGGAGACTAATCTTCTATTGTATTCGATGAATCTGCTGTTGCTGTGTGCTACTGTCTATATTCTGTCAAATAATATATTTTGTAACATGTGCAAAAATTAGAAAAGTAAAAAAAATAAAACCTAATATTCATACTAATGGCACATCACTACAGAGTGCGCCATTAGTATGCCAAGTATACTAATGGCGCATCCATCCGCAGTGCGCCATTAGTGTGCCAAAGCACATGGTTAAATATGGCCCCTGGGAGGCACACTAATGGCGCATGGTGTTATATACTAATGGCGCACTGGATGGTGCGCCATTAGTAAAAATTACTAGTGGCGTGCTACTAATGGCGCACCGGTGATGCGCCATTAGTAGGCAAAACCAGTGCGCCATTAGTAGGCCTTTTCCAAGTAGTGCCTTTGCATGGGTGCCCTCGGGGGTTTATATAGGCCTACCCTCCAGGGGTACAATGGTAATCCGGCTGGATGCGGGCCCCGCCGTTAGTGCCTCTGGCCTCCGTCTTCTCTGCCGACCGCTAGGGCCCACCGACTAGCGGGCCCCGCCGACTGGCTTGGTATGGACCCGATAGGCCGCGTCCACCGCGGGCGGGTCTTGCCGGCTGCTGATTACTCTAGCCGTGCTTCTGATGACGCGGGCTTGATCATGAGGTCGTGGCAACAGCCCCGCCGCCTGGCGGGCTGTCAAGACCCCGATTCCAAGTCACATCGATCTAGCCGGTAACACCTCATATCACTTTGCGGCCTCATGCACGTTATCCCACGGGTGTCGCCTTACCATGGCCCGGGACCGTTTGCGCCTTTTGGCTCACGTATACGATAGTGTCGCTAGCATCCATATGACAGAGAACCCGGGCCGACATGGCTAGTCATGAACCCAAAGCGGCACAGACCTATGGAGACAGGCATACATGTATCACATCGAGCATGTCAGTCATCAGCGAGTGATTCCGGGCTGTAGCACTGGGCTAACAGGACTCTGGGGGACCCGGGCTGTAGCAGGCTAGGCAGGACTCCGGAAGTCACCGCATGACATTTCCCCGAAGGGGCAGACACAGGAACAAAGTGAAACACATGCCGGCCAGTCAAGTGTCCTGAACAGTAGTGCTGGGCTAGCAGGACTCCGGTGAACCGGGCTGTAGCGAACTACTATGGCTCGAGGAACACTAGACTACATTTCCCCATAAGAAAGGCTGCCAAGGATAAACAACTAGATTGTCGGATCCCACTCATACCAAGCATTTCAATCATACACACAATATGCCCAATATGAGTACATACAACATGGCATCACAACAAAACTCTACAACTCAAGTACTTTATTTAAAAGGCTCCAGGGAGCCATACATAACATGTTCATACAAATAGGGGTCACATGACCCGACACTCAAGTCATACAATCATACAAGCACATGCGGAAGCAACCGGTCTGAGTACAGACACTAGAAAGAAAGAAGGCTTATCGAAGCCTGTCTATCTACATAGGGCCCTCCATGGCCAGGATCACCACCTGGGTGGCTAGTCACTCGTCGATGTCAAGGTCTACATAAAACCCATCGGAGGGAGCAGTGTTGTCGTCTGAAAACAATAAATAAGCAAACATGAGTACAAGGTACTCAGCAAGTCTTACATCAGAACCTAATATACATGCTCATTCTCAAGAAGGTGGTGTGGTTATTGCAGCAAGCCAGCTTTGACTCTTGGCTAAGCTATCCTACGGAACTTCACCAGTAAAATAGTTTTCGCACACGAGTCCACTACTCACCAACACAATACTCCACCGTGGATCCTCCC
The DNA here is from genome assembly GCF_018294505.1 of Triticum aestivum. NCBI lineage: Eukaryota > Viridiplantae > Streptophyta > Magnoliopsida > Poales > Poaceae > Triticum > Triticum aestivum. Next base: position 615,788,286 of record NC_057800.1, read on the forward strand.
TCGTCATACTATGAGAGGGCCATCCTCGGTACTCACACTTATCTTGAGTCTTTTAGTAGTATCCATTAACTTGTCTATGAACTGTATAGGCAACCAAGTAGTCCTTTACCGCGGACGCAGCTATTCAAATAGTTTTATACCCTGCAGGGGTGTACTTCGTCATACACGCTTTCACCACTTACCGCCGTTTACACGACATGTACTCGACATCCTTCAAGCGGAAGCCCAGCGAGGGTGTCGGCCACGGCCTACCTAAACACTTAAGTCTCTAGTCCAGGTTTATCGCCTATCCAGGTTCCATCCACAGGGAGTCCGGACGAGGTTTCCACATATGGCCCCGAACGATGTGAACAGGGTTCCCGAGACATCAAACGGGTGACTCGGTACACCGTGCCACGGTGTATCAACCGCAACATAGCCCACCCCTAGGGTCAGTGCTACGCACAGCCGCCAACACATAACCTACAAACACCAGAAACTATTTGCAACTCCTGGACCGAGTACTAGGGTGATTAAGAAGCCGAGAGGGTCAATTAAGGATCCCAATGCATGGTAGTAGCTGAATCTTAAATCACACATACAGATCTCAGTTCTTAGGGACGATCTCAATGAAACAACCCACCATGTACTCCTACATGGCCTCTCATCGATACCTTTACCAAAACATGTTCAACACATCCCTCATATTACCGACATAAGCATTTCACTCTAGCCCATCACCCAGATGAACCAGACCTGACACAACTCTAAGCATAGAGGCATAGCAAGGTAGGAATCACATACATGGCTCAATCAACTCCTACACATGCTAGTGGGTTTCATCTAGTTACTGTGGCAATGACAGGTCATGCAGAGGATAAGGGTTCAACTACCATAGCACACAACAGTTTGAATCGCGTTGTCTTAATGCAGTAAACAAGAGCAGAAGCAAGAACATGGGTTTGTATCGGAATGATCAATGGGTTGCTTGCCTGATGGAGTGGTAGTGGGATACTGCCCTTCAGTTGGATACTCGTGAATATCCTCGGAGGCAGAACCTACCACGAAGAACACATCGGAACACAATCAACACATGATGATATGCAACAATATGATCCATGCTATGACATGGCAATATGAATGTGTCTTGGCCTAATGCAAGCTATAACAGAAAGGAATGTGCTTATTTGAATCAAAGATTCAATTATTAGCTTATTAAACATGGCTTTAATAGTGCATTTCCTTATTCTGCTTAAACAGCAAGGTAAACTTCTTTTGTCATGCATGAAACCATTACAGATGGATAGATTGAATTTTTCTGATCATTTTTCATATAAAATCTTTGCATTTGGAGCTATGGTTGATTTTCTATGATTTTTAGAAGTTTTGACTATTTTCTGGAATTTCTTGAATAAAAATAAATCCAGAAAATGCAATACTGCGTCAGCATTGCGTCATGCTGACCTCAGCAGGTCAAAGGCGCCAGCCCAGGTCAAACCTGACTGGTGGGCCCCTTCTGTCAGCCTCTCAGCTAATTAACAGGATTAGATTAACACTAATTAGCTGTCAGTGGGGCCTGGGCCCACATGTCAGTGACTGATTTAATTAAAATTAGTTAAAACTAATCCTAGATTAGTTAGCAGACCGGCCCCACCTGTCATAGACTCAGGGGGGTCTACCTGGGCCCACCCAGGAGTCAAACTGGGTCAAACTCGCCGGCGACTCAATGCCGGTGAGGCCCGAGATGGTGGTGCGGCTCAGAAAACGCCCACAGGGCATGGGCGAGGCTGTTCTTGGGCTCGTTGGAGAGCTCTTGCAGTCGCGCGTCTAGTGGTGGTGGAGGCCAGGCCTACGGTGGCCGGAGACGATGACGGCGAGCTCCAAGGCGGCGGCCGGAGTTCGGCCATGTGCAGGGTGTGGGCTGCGGCGTGCAAACGCGAAAACTAAGGCACTAGTGAGGCACTACGCGATGCGGCAAGCATGTTGCGTAGCACAGGAGGACCAAATGGTCGCCGGAGCGACGCTGGCGACAAGCTCGAGCGGAGACGAGCTTCGGCCATGGTGGAACTATGGCCTAGAGGGTGCAAATGCGTGGGAAAGAAGAGGGGAAAGGCGGCAGAGCTCACAGGGAGGTCAATGAGCAGCTCAATGGGCTCGGGGGCGACCGAAGCGAGGCGAATCGATGAATGGCGTCCGGCGGGTACCGAGGTTGAAGACGGCCCGATGGCGGCGACGCAGGGCCTCCGGCGAAGCGTGGCTCGGTGGGGAGGGCGAGGGCGTTGCGGCGGAGCTTTTGGACATGTCAGAGAGGCGAGGGGGTGACGGAGGGCGCGACTACGGCGGTGAGACGGCGACAGGTGCGTCGGCCATGGTGCGGGAGAGGGTGAGTGAGACGAGGGGAGAGTGAGCGAGGATGAGAGGGGGACGTGGGGGTCGTGTGGCATCCCTGGACGTCTCCGGGACGTCGGCAGAAGTAGGAGGTGGCCGGCGTGTGGCCGCGGGCGCCGGCCACGCGCTCCGTGTCCTCCTGGTGGGAGGTGGACGACGACTGACAAGCCAGTCGGCTGGGCCGAGCCAGGTGGCTGGGCCAGCACAGGTAAGGTCCAGGTGGGCTCCCTCTCTCTCTCTTTTTGATTTGTTTCTGTTTTTTCTATTTAACTGCAACTGTTGGGATTTAATTAAAATACTAAAACGTTTCCAAAAATCCTGAAAATAATTGTGGGCTCTGTTTAGAATATTTCCAACAGCAAACATTTATTTCCAAAATTATTTGAGCATTTAAATTATTTTATAGCATTTAAATTCCCAAATTCAAATACTTATGATTTAATTCAATGACCTTCTTTTGACCTAGAAAATTGTGAACCAATTTTGCCAGAGGTTCTAACCCAAGACAAAGAGGGTGAACTTTTTAGAAGGGCATTTCAGGTTCATTGAAAATAATTTTAGTAAACCCTAGTTGTTTCCAGGGGGGTGTTGGGGGTTTCTGCCTTCCCCATTTCAAATTTAAGAGAAAATTAAACATGATGGACACTCTAATGCTTGAACTAGCTAGGGTGTGACAACTCACCCCCACTCAAAAGAATCTCGTCTCGAGATTTAGGATCCTCTGGAAAGAAGGTGGGGTACTCGAGTCGAAGACGATCCTCCCTTTCCCAAGTGGCTTCTTTCTCGGAATGGTGTGACCATTGAACCTTGAGAAACTTGATATTATGATGTCGAGTGGTATGCTTGGCTTGATCAAGGATATGAACGGGATATTCCCGATATGAGAGGTTATCTTGTAGATCAAGCATTTCGTGGTCCACTCCACGGATAGGATCCGCGAAGCAACGCCTGAGTTGTGAAACATGGAAGACATCGTGAACTCTGGAAAGATGCGGAGGTAGTTCCAATTGGTAGGCAACTTCTCCTCGTTTGACAAGAATGCGAAAGGGTCCAATGTAACGAGGAGCCAATTTGCCTTTGATACCGAAACGATGGGTTCCCTTTAACGGGGTAACCCGAAGGTAAGCCTTCTCGTCGACTTCATAAGTCATAGGCTTATGTTTACGATCATATTGACTCTTTTGACGAGATTGGGCTGTTTTCTATTTCTCACGAATAACGCGAACCTGCTCTTCTGCTTCCTGAATCATATCCGGGCCAAAGAGTTGTCTTTCCCCGGTTTCTGACCAGTTAAGAGGCGTTCGACATTTTCGTCCATAGAGAACTTTGAAAGGAGCCTTGCCCAAGCTGGCTTGATAACTATTGTTATAAGCAAACTCAGCGAATGGAAGGCATTTCTCCCAACTCATTCCGAACGAGATGACAGAAGCTCGGAGCATATCTTCCAGAATTTGATTGACTCGCTCTACCTGACCACTTGATTGAGGATGGAAGGCGGTACTAAAAGAGAGACGAGTTCCCATAGCATTTTGGAAACTTTCCCAAAATCGAGAGGTGAAGAGACTCCCACGGTCTGAGTTAATTTCCAATGGAACACCATGAAGAGACACTATTCGGGAGATGTATAAATAGGCTAGCTGGCTAGCGGTGATACTCTCACGAACAGGTAGGAAATGGGCTACTTCGGAAAGTCGGTCGATCACGATGAAGATGGCATTATTCCCTCTCTTGGTCCTGGGAAACCCAGTGATGAAATCCATACTGATTTTATCCCATTTCCACTCGGGAATAGCCAAAGGTTGAAGGGTGCCAGTAGGCCGTTGATGCTCTTCTTTAACACGACGACAAACGTCGCAATTAGCAATGTGTTGAGCGATTTCTCTCTTCATCCTAGTCCACCAAAACCTCTGGCGTAGGTCTTGATACATTTTAGTACTACCGGGATGAATGGTGAGAGGGGATTCATGAGCTTCCTTAAGGATCAACTGGCGTAGATGTTGTTTCTTGGGAACCACCAAACGGTTCTCGAAGAAGACAGCACCTCGCTCATCCATGGAGAAACATTTAGCAACTCCGCTAGCGATGTTTTCCTTAATTCGGGATATGCCCTTATCATACCGCTGGGCGGTTATGATTTGATCCATAAGGTTAGGTTTCGCTACCAGGGTGGATAGAAAACCTCGAGGAACAATGTGAAGATTAAGCTTACGAAATTCCTCATGGAGAAGTGGTTGACTTTGTTGTAACATCAGGTTGTTACAATAGGACTTACGGCTTAGCGCATCAGCCATGACATTGGCTTTGCCCGGGGTGTAAGTTATTCCTAAATCGTAATCCGAGATCAACTCAACCCAACATCTTTGCCTGAGATTCAAATCTGGTTGGGTGAAGATATATTTCAAACTTTGGTGATCGGTGAAGATCTCGCAACGATTACCGAGAAGGTAATGTCGCCAAGTTTTAAGTGCATGGACTACAGCTGCAAGCTCTAGATTATGTGTGGGATAATTTTCCTCATGTGGGTGTAATTGCCGTGAAGCATAGGCAATTACCTGAAGATCTTGCATGAGTATGCAACCTAGTCCTTGTCGCGAGGCGTCGCAATAGATAATAAAGTCCTTGGAGAAATCTGGTGGTTCTAGTATGGGAGCAGATGTCAGGCGTCTTTTCAGTTCCTGAAAACTGAACTCGCACTGTGGAGTCCACTCGAACTTTTTATCTTTCTTAAGGAGTTTAGTTAGAGGTTTAGCAACCTTGGAGAAATTCTCAACGAAGCGGCGGCAATAGCTCGCTAAGCCAAGGAAGCTCCGAACTTGCTTAACTGTCTCAGGTGGAGTCCAATCAAGGACGGCTTGAACTCGCTCAGGATTGACAGCAATACCCTTACCAGAGATTACATGGCCTAGATAGGTCACTTCTGGCAACCAAAATTCACACTTGGAGAATTTGGCATAAAGGCGATGCTCTCGGAGTTTCATCAATACCAGCCTTAGATGTTCGGCATGTTCCTCTTCGTTCTTGGAGTAGATGAGTATGTCATCGAGGTATACTACGACGAATTTATCCAAATACTCCATGAAGACCGAGTTCATTAACCGGGAGAAGGTGGCTGGGGCATTGGTTAAACCGAAGGACATAACGGTGTACTCATATTGGCCATAACGAGTAACAAAGGCCGTTTTGGGAATGTCCCCGTTTCTGATTTTGATTTGATGGTAGCCCAACCTCAAATCCATCTTGGAGAAGACTGAGGATCCAGCGAGCTGATCATACAGATCGCTGATCCTGGGAAGCGGGTATTTGTTCTTGATGGTGACCAAATTGACAGGTCGATAATCCACAACCATTCGATCCATTCCATCCTTCTTCTTGACGAAGAGGACGGGGCAAGCCCAAGGAGAGGAACTAGGACGGATGAAACCCTTTTTCAAGGACTCATCGAGTTGGTTCTTAAGCTTGGCTAGTTCTAAGGGTGCCATCTTGTAGGGTCTTCTAGAAATTGGAACGGTTCCTGGAACAAGGTCTATCACAAACTCAACATCCCTGTCAGGTGGAACACCTGGCAGTTCTTATGGAAAGACATCCGAAAGTCTCGGACTACCGGAACATCCTCAAGGTCTGGAAGGGGGTTGGCATTTAAGGAGTAAAGCTGGTGATTGGCCACTCGAGTTAAGACATTGACTGTCTTTCCCGATGGGTGAGTAAGTTGAATGGTTCTAGTGGCACAATCAATCTTAGCATAATGAGCTGACATCCAGTCCATACCCAAGATGATGTTTATGTCCGTGGACTTGAGAGCTATTAAGGATGCAAGGAAGACAAGTCTATCGACAAGAATTTCGTTCCCATGGCTTACTCTAGAAGTTTGCCATTTGGAACCCAGAGTTTGAATTACCATGGAAGTGGGCATGTCACAGAATGTCGTGTTATGCAATCGAGCATAGTTCTCGGATATGAATGAATGAGATGCTCCAGTATCGAAAAGAACAGATGCCGGATGGCAGTTAACATGGAGCGTACCAAGAACGACGTTGGGATCCTCATGGGCCTCCTCGGCTGAAACATAGTTGACATGGCCATGGGTAGTGGTGACTGGCTTGGCGTAGAATGTCTTTCCCGCTGGCTTACCACGGCCAACAGACTTTCCAGTTTGGATGGGGTTGTTGTTCTGGGGACACTCTCGGCTATAGTGACCCGGATCTCCACACTTAAAGCATGTCACCACATTGGGGCGTGGAGCAGCATTAGCAGCGGGGCCACCATAGGGCTTGGGCGGTGCAAATTGCTGGTTGGGACGAGGCGCCTCAAAGGATGGCCTCGGGATGAACCTGGGTGGCAGTGCCGTGCTTGGAATCCACACCCGGCGCTTCTGAGCTCCAGAGCCGTATGAAGAGCCAAAATCACGAGAGTGCTTGCATGAAGAGTCATAATCAGTCTGGCCTATCTCAGCACTGATGGCTTTATTGATCAACTTCTGAAAGGATGTGCACTCGTGCAGACGGAGATCGCGGCGAAGCTCAGGGCTAAGTCCCTTGCGGAACCTTGCCTGCTTCTTAGCGTCAGTAGATACCTCTTCAGGGGCATAACGTGCCAGATTCCCAAATTCACGACTATAAGCATCCACAGTCAGTCTTCCTTGGGTGAAGTTGCAGAACTCCTCCCTCTTGCGATCCATGAGACCTTCCGGAATGTGATGCTCATGGAAAGCCTCACTGAATTCAGCCCAAGTAGTGATTTGGCCGACCGCGTGCATAGCTTCAAAATTCTCCCACCAGAGGCTAGCAGGGCCTTCGAGATGATAGGCCGCATAAGTAACTTTGTCGGCTTCGGCTACGTTGGCAGAACGTAGCTTGTGGGTGATGCTGCGAAGCCAGTCATCCGCGTCGAGGGGCTTGACGGAATGGTTAAACTTTGGTGGGTACAGCTCGATAAAGTCATTGATTGACACCAAGTCATTTCGTGGGTGGCGTGCAGTGTTCTGCTCAATCCGCTCCAGCAGGCGGTTAGTCTCACGCTTGTTTCTTTCCGCCTCCAGCATCACTTCGGCCAGAGAAGGCGGGTGAGGCAGATTTTCACCCCTAGCTGCACTAGCTTCCCCCTGCTCCGAGGCAACAGGGTTGCTGCGGGTGTTGACCATCCTAGGAGAAAGCAAGACAATGGTTTAGATAAGGATGGCTCAAACTTAGCAAGGAGTGCAGAATGTAATGGATAACACAGAATGCAGAGATGTTCATCCGTATGTCATGGTAATATAAAACTGCCATATATATACCAACGGTCATACACATCATACATAGTTTAGTACAAGCCCAGTCTACAGTACAACTATGATGAAAGACGTTACATCTCATCGGAGGCATTCCAAGCTCCTATACATTATTTGTCTACACCTCCAGACCTGACTACACGCCAAGTCATATTCCACAAGTCACGCAGGACAGTGGAGATACAACTATTACAATACTAGTGGTACTACTACTAACTCAGACAGCTCCGTAGTAGTCCTCATAGAAGTCACCTCCATAGCCTGGAAGTTCAACATGACCATCCGGGAATAGATGGTCCTGAGGAGCCTGTGGACCATAGGGACTAGGATGAGGTCTTGGACCAACAAACGGTGGCCTGCGGGGACCACGGGGTGGGGTAATGCCTCCCACATCACGCCAATCCACCATGTCTGGCAGAGCTAATCTCACAGGATACAGATCCCTTGTATCCATACATCCAGCTTGCACCACAGGTGCAAACCGAGTCAATGTGGCCCAATGATCAGCACGGGTATTGAAAAGCTCCAGCCTCAAGGCCTGATTCTCTCGGTCCTTATCTTCGAGCATCTCGGCAGTGGTGCGAGTTAATGAGTCCTCCTGAGTGGAGTCAGCATAGATAGCCTGAAGATACCCTTGCGCTCCCGGAAGTGAAGCTGGCATGTAACGGAAGACGGTATTCCGAAGTAGGCCAGTCCGGACTTGCATGATGGTCATCATGGAATAGGCAGCATCCTGCACAACCATCTCAATAATAACCCCGAATCCATAGGAACAGTGAAGGGGCTCGATAGATCCAGGATAAGAAGGAAATATCCTGACGGTGCAGAAATATTGGCTTTGATTAAAGTCTCAGAATTGCTCTTCGACGGTGTATTCGGGATACCAATGGTAACCCGTCTCGATCATTACCCGGACTAACATAGCAGTATGACCGGGCACGTCGAGGCACCAGGTCAGGCGAACCACTTGGTTTTGAACACGGTTGGCCATCTGAAAGCACAACCACAATGTAAAGACATTAGAATTTCTAGGGAAAATTGGACAGCATAACAACTGTAAATGCTCAGAAAAAGATTTGAGACATCCACAACAGTTCGTAATACCACTCAACATCATCATATCAAGGTTCTGATCCAATTAGCAACATACTAAGAATAGTAGAAACTGAACTGGGACTTGTAACAACAATCCTATAAGCTACTACGGATTAGTAACACGTGAACCTGATAGAAGAAGAGAGCCTAGTCCTTAACCCACGTTGAATGAGAAGAGAATGACTTAGATCAGAGACATAGGGTAAAGGAGTAAAAGAGCCTTACGTTCCCTCCCACAATCAATTCCCCTACATATAACTAAAGCATTTCTAGACTCGACATCAACCAGTTTGGCTCAACGAACCAACAGGCAGTCCGGCTCTGATGCCAACACTGTCAGGACCCCGATTCCAAGTCACATCAATCTAGCCGGTAACACCTCATATCACTTTGCGCCCTCACGCACGGTATCCCACGGGTGTCGCCTTACCATGGCCCGGGACCGTTTGCGCCTTTTGGCTCATGTATATGATAGTGTCGCTAGCATCCATATGACAGAGAACCCGGGCCGACATGGCTAGTCGTGAACCCAAAGCGGCACAGACCTATGGAGACAGGCATACATGTATCACATCGAGCATGTCGGTCATCGGCGAGTGATTCCGGGCTGTAGCACTGGGCTAACAGGACTCCGGGGGACTCGGCTGTAGCAGGCTAGGCAGGACTCCGGAAGTCACCGCGTGACATTTCCCCAAAGGGACAGACATAGGAACGAAGTGAAACACATGCCGGCCAGTCAAGTGTCTTAAACAGTAGTGCTGGGCTAGCAGGACTCCGGTGAACCGGGCTGTAGCGGACTACTATGGCTCGAGGAACACTAGACTACATTTCCCCATAAGAAAGGCTGCCAAGGATAAACAACTAGATTGTCGGATCCCACTCATACCAAGCATTTCAATCATACACACAATATGCCCGATATGAGTACATACAACATGGCATCACAACAAAACTCTACAACTCAAGTACTTTATTTAAAAGGCCCCAGGGAGCCATACATAACATGTTCATACAGATAGGGGTCACATGACCTGACACTCAAGTCATACAATCATACAAGCACATGCGGAAGCAACCGGTCTGAGTACAGACACTAGAAAGAAAGAAGGCTTCTCGAAGCCTGTCTATCTACATAGGGCCCTCCATGGCCAGGATCACCACCTACGTGGCTAGTCACTCGTCAACGTCAAGGTCTACATAAAACCCATCGGAGGGGGCAGTGTTGTCGTCTGAAAACAATAAATAAGCAAACATGAGTACAAGGTACTCAGCAAGTCTTACATCAGAACCTAATATACATGCTCATTCTCAAGAAGGTGGTGGGGTTATTGCAGCAAGCCAGCTTTGACTCTTGGCTAAGCTATCCTACGGAACTTCACCAAGAAAATAGTTTTCGCACACGAGTCCACTACTCACCAACACAATACTCCACCGTGGATCCTCCCTCGTCATCCTACGAGAGGGCCATCCTCGGTACTCACACTTATCTTGAGTCTTTTAGTAGTATCCATTAACTTGTCTATGAACTGTATAGGCAACCAAGTAGTCCTTTACCGCGGACGTGGCTATTCGAATAGTTTTATACCCTGCAGGGGTGTACTGCGTCATACACGCTTTCACCACTTACCACCGTTTACACGACATGTACTCGGCAACCTTCATGCGGAAGCCCAGCGAGGGTGTCGGCCACGGCCTACCTAAACACTTAAGTCTCTAGTCCAGGTTTATCGCCTATCCAGGTTCCATCCGCAGGGAGACCGGCCGAGGTTTCCACATACGGCCCCGAACGATGTGAACAGGGTTCCCGAGATACCAAACGGGTGACTCGGTACACCGTGCCACGGTGTATCTACCGCAACATAGCCCACCCCTAGGGTCAGCGCTACGCACGGCCGCCAACGCATAACCTACAAACACCAGAAACTATTTGCAACTCCTGGACCGAGTACTAGGGTGATTAAGAAGCCGAGAGAGTCAATTAAGGATCCCAATGCATGGTAGTAGCTGAATCTTAAATCACACATACAGATCTCAGTTCTTAGGGACGATCTCAATGAAACAACCCACCATGTACTCCTACATGGCCTCTCATCGATACCTTTACCAAAACATGTTCAACACATCCCTCATATTACCGACATAAGAATTTCACTCTAGCCCATCACCCAGATGAACCAGACCTGACACAACTCTAAGCATAGCGGCATAGCAAGGTAGGAATCACATACATGGCTCAATCAACTCCTACACATGCTAGTGGGTTTCATCTAGTTACTGTGGCAATGAGAGGTCATGCAGAGGATAAGGGTTCAACTACCGTAGCACACAGTAGTTTGAATCGCGTTCTCTTAATGCAGTAAACAAGAGCAGAAGCGAGAACATGGGTTTGTATCAGAATGATCAATGGGTTGCTTGCCTGATGGAGTGGTAGTGGGATACTGCCCTTCAGTTGGATACTCGTGAATATCCTCGGAGGTAGAACCTACCACGAAGAACACATCGGAACACAATCAACACATGACGATATGCAACAATATGATGCATGCTATGACATGGCAATATGAATGTGTCTTGGCCTAATGCAAGCTATAACAGAAAGGAATGTGCTTATTTGAATCAAAGATTCAATTATTAGCTTATTAAACATGGCTTTAATAGTGCATTTCCTTATTCTGCTTAAACAGCAAGGTAAACTTGTTTTGTCATGCATGAAACCATTACAGATGGATAGATTGAATTTTTCTGATCATTTTTCATATATAAATCTTTGCATTTGGAAATATGGTTGATTTTCTATGATTTTTAGAAGTTTTGACTATTTTCTGGAATTTCCTGAATAAAAATAAATCTAGAAAATGCATTACTGCGTCAGCATTGCATCATGCTGACCTCAGCAGGTCAAAGGCGCCAGCCCAGGTCAAACCTGACTGGTGGGCCCCTTCTGTCAGCCTCTCAGCTAATTAACAGGATTAGATTAACACTAATTAGCTGTCAGTGGGGCCTGGGCCCACATGTCAGTGACTGATTTAATTAAAATTAGTTAAAACTAATCCTAGATTAGTTAGCAGACCAGCCCGACCTGTCATAGACTCAAGGGGGTCTACCTGGGCCCACCCAGGAGTCAAACTGGGTCAAACTTGCCGGCGACTCGACGCCGGCGAGGCCCGAGACGGTGGTGCGGCTCGGAAAACGCCCACAGGGCACGGGCGAGGCCGTTCTTGGGCTTGTTGGAGAGCTCTTGCAGTCGCGCATCTAGTGGTGGTGGAGGCCGGGCCTATGGTGGCCGGAGACGACGATGACAAGCTCCAAGGCGGCGGCCGGAGTTCGGCCATGTGCGGGGTGTGGGCTGCGGCGTGCAAACGCGAAAACTAAGGCGCTAGCGAGGCACTATGCGATGCGGCAAGCATGTTGCATAGCACGGGAGGACCAAATGGTCGCCGGAGCGATGCCGGCGACAAGCTCGAGCGGAGACGAGCTTCGGCCATGGTGGAACTATGGCCTAGAGGGTGCAAATGCGTGGGAAAGAAGAGGGGAAAGGCGGCGGAGCTCACAGGGAGGTCGATGAGCAGCTCAGTGGGCTCGGGGGCGACTGGAGTGAGGCGAAACGATGAACAGCGTCCGACGGGTACCGAGGTTGAAGACGGCCCGATGGCGGCGATGCAGGGCCTCCGGCGAAGCGTGGCTCGGTGGGGAGGGCGAGGGCGTCACGGCGGAGCTTCTGGACATGTCGGAGAGGCGAGGGGGTGATGGACGGCGCGACTACGGCGGTGAGACGGCGACAGGTGCGTCGGCCATGGTGCGGGAGAGGGTGCGGGAGACGAGGGGAGAGTGAGCGAGGATGAGAGGGGGACGTGGGGGTCGCGTGGCATCCCTGGACGTCTCCGAGACGTCGGCAGAAGCAGGAGGTGGCCGGCGTGTGGCCGCGGGCGCCGGCCACGCGCTCCGCATCCTCGTGACGGGAGGTGGACGATGACTGGCAAGCCAGTCGGCTGGGCCGAGCCAGGTGGCTGGGCCAGCACAGGTAAGGCCCAGGTGGGCTCCCTCTCTCTCTCTTTTTGATTTGTTTCTGTTTTTTTTATTTAACTGCAACTGTTGGGCTTTAATTAAAATACTAAAACGTTTCCAAAAATCTTGAAAATAATTGTGGGCTCTGTTTAGAATATTTCCAACAGCAAACATTTATTTCCAGAATTATTTGAGCATTTAAATTATTTTATAGCATTTAAATGCCCAAATTCAAATACTTATGATTTAATTCAATGACCTTCTGTTGACCTAGAAAATTGTGCATCAGTTTTGCCAGAGGTTCTAACCCAAGACAAAGAGGGTGAACTTTTTAGAAGGGAATTTCAGGTTCATTGAAAATAATTTTAGTAAACCCTAGTTGTTTCCAGGGGGTGTTGGGGGTTTCTGCCTTCCCCATTTCAAATTTAAGAGAAAATTAAACATGATGCACACTCTAATGCTTGAACTAGCTAGGGTGTGACACGGGCGATCACTATCGCCACTCCCCATCACATCTTGATTAATGGCGCGTGGGCCCCAGGGGAGGGCTCGGCCGACCCCCTCGGGCCGACTCCCGATGGGTCCGACTGGTGGTCCTCTTGCCGTCTCCTGGGGTCTCACCGACTGGTGGGACCTGCTGCCTCTAGGCCGTACAGACAAACCGTCGTGGGTGCAGGATTCGGTCCTGCGGTGCTGATGTCAGGGCTGGCATGGCAACAGTGCCACGCCGCACGGAGATCTTCCGGGGTACGGCGTGCTGTGGCCATGCCTGCCCTTGGTAAGGGGCAGGAGCGGGCTTCATTGTTGCCACTCCCCTGCCCCGTCCCACTTGATGAGATCGTGAGGGGTGTTGGAGTCGCAGGCCGACTCCCCAAAAAGCCGACTTCTCTGGAAGTCGCTAGTCAGGAGTCGGCTTTCCCTGAAGTCGTCCCTGGAACTCGGCCGTGGGTGGTCAGTCGGCCATCTTGCCGTTGACGTCCTGAAGGTGGCTCTTCGTCCTGGGGCCTTGAGGGGCGCACCCTGCCCCGATGTCTTGAAAGATTCTGGGGCTCGGGTTGGCCTACCCGTGGCCCACTACTCCGACAGGCGGATCTTGGGTAGGGAGTCCCGAATTGTGCATCTAGGCCGGATGGTAACAGGAGGCAAGGGACACGAAGTTTTACCCAGGTTCGGGCCCTCTCGATGGAGGTAAAACCCTATGTCCTACTTGATTAATATTGATGATATGGGTAGTACAAGAGTAGATCTACCACGAGATCGGAGAGGCTAAACCCTAGAAGCTGTCCTATGGTATGATTGTTGTTCTGTATGTTGTCCTACGCACTAAAACCCTCCGATTTACATAGACACCAGAGAGGGTTAGGGTTACACAAAGTCGGTTACAATGGCAGGAGATCTACATATCCGTATCGCCAAGCTTGCCTTCCACGCCAAGGAAAGTCCCTTCCGGACACGGGACGAAGTCTTCAATCTCGTATCTTCATAGTCCAGGAGTCTGGCTGAAAGTATAGTCCGGCTATCCAAACACCCCCTAATCCAGGACTCCCTCAGTAGCCCCTGAACTAGGCTTCAATGACGATGAGTCCGGCATGCAGATTGTCTTCGGCATTGCAAGGCGGGTTCCTCCTCCAAGTACTTCATAGAAGATTTTGAACACAAAGATAGTGTCCGGCTCTGCAAAATAAGTTTCCACATATTGCCATAGAGAGAATAATATTTACACAAATATAATCTGCTGACGTATTCCGTTGTGTGACACACCACGACCAAGCCTTTATCCGAGTCATTTTATTATCCCACCTCAGCGCGTCATGCGAGGCGGTTTCCTTGGCACGTCTTGTTAAAGCAGAGATCATGTCCCCTTATTCCGGGATTCTCATCAATACGGGCGTGGGCAACCCAACCGCGCCATTGATTACGGTGCTTGGAGATAAGCGAGTTTTACCAGGCTGGTGGGGACACGTAGTTGCATCCACCCATATAAGGGGATAAGGATCCACCTTTTCACCTACGCCTTCTTCCTCCCTTGCTTATCCATTCTCGCACACTCGAGCTCCAACGCCCAAGCCCGCACTCCCCACCTCAACCTTCTCCAGCCATGTCCGGAGCGGGAGGCAAGTGGATGGTCTCCTCCGTCACGGAGGGACACATCAAAAAACTGAGGAAGGCCGGATACTTATCTAACGACATCGCATACTGGCTTCCCGAAATGGGGCAGCTCATCCCCACCCCTAGGCCCCATGAGAGGGTGGTGTTCCTCCCCCATTTACTCCGCGGACTGGGTTTCCTTCTCCACCCATTTGTCCCGGGGCTCATGTTCTACTATGGCCTGGATTTCCACGATCTGGCCCCGAACTTTGTCCTCAACATCTCGGCGTTTATCATCGTGTGCGAGGCTTTCCTCTGCATCCGCCCCATTTCGGCCTATGGCTCAAGACTTTCAATGTCAAGCCGAAGGTGGTGCGCGGCAACCAAGCGGAGTGCGGAGGCGCCATGGTGGGCAAGATGCCCAACGTCTTATGGCTCGAGGGCTCCTCTGTGGAGACCCTGAAGGGGTGGCAATCGGGGTGGTTTTACATCACCGAGCCGCGCGACCCCGAATGGGTCGCAGCCCCCGAGTTTCGATCCGAACCCCCTACGTGGCTCACCTCCTGGAAGGAGACGGGCCTGTCGTGGGGTAAAAAAGGAGAGCTGACCGGACTCCAGAGATGCGTCCAAACCCTGGTGGACAGGAAGCTCAAACTTGTCAATGTAGTCCAGGTTATGATCATTCGCCTGATCTTCCCGTGTCAACAACGGGCTTTCAACCTGTGGGAGTTTGACCCGGCACGGCACCGAACTCTGAGCAGGCTCTTCGACACGATGTACGAAGATGCCTGGAAGGTGCTTTTCAAGGGCGCCGAGGCCCCCGTATCCGCTACCGAGGATCGCGGATTCAGTACGCAGCGTCACGCTCATGCGGTAAGCTGTTTTTTTCCTTAAACAGGGTATCAGTTTTTCATAGTTTGACTCCATGCGGGATCTAAGCTCTCTTACCTTTGACAGGATTGGCAGGAGATGTCCGGACAGATCAACTGTCCGGCTCCTTTGCCCGAAGGCCCAGCGGACGCTCGCTTGGCGAAACTGCTGGTTCCGGCTCCCCATGTGGTGCCGGAGAAGAAGGCCAAGAAGAGGGCCATGGGGACTCGAAAGAGTGCCCGGCGCCTGGAGGTGTCGGATCCCTCATCCGATGACTCCAAGACGCACTCCTCCCATGAAGACGAGGAGGAGGAAGAAGAGACCCCTCCCCCTCCAGCGGGGGAAGGAAAGAAAAGGAAGGACGCTCCAGCTGGGGAGGCCGAAGGGTCCAAGAAGGGGAAAACCCTTCCTCTGGACTACTCCACCGACGCCGACGACGGCGGAGAGGAGTGGCCGCCCAGGGCCAAGCCCCTGGCAAAATCATAAGTATCCGGATACCAGAGTAATTCATAGTATTCGTTTATTGCACAGCTTTCCCTTATGTCGAATATGTTTATGCAACCCACCCAAAGACCGGCTCGACGCATCGTCGCGCGGCTCACTGGACTCGTCGGATGTGAACTCGCTTCCGACGGCTTCCTCCCGCCGCCCTACGGACGACACCGAAGTGTTGTCCCAACAGGTTCCAATCCGGGAGGAGGTGGTCCTGGAGGCGCCGCAAGGCGACCCCCCGGACTCCAGGAGTAAAGGGGATGAAACCCCCCAGGGCTCCAAGTCCGGCTCTAGGCCGGACACCGCTCCGGAACCTTCAAAGGTTCCAGAGTCCGGGGGGACCTCCTTCCAAGAGGAGCAAGCCCACCGTGCCGGTGACCCCCGTCCAACCGGAGGCGCCGGACAATCTGTTGGGGGCGCTCCAAGGCGCCTCCATCGACGAGGAGCACCGCACCATTATGAGTGTGGTGGTATAGAAGGTTCAGTCCGCCAAGAGCGTACTGACTGAAGCTTGTACTAGCCTTTTTAACAGGCTTTGAGGTAAGTAAAGAATGTGTAAATAATATTACCGCATAGACAGTAGCCCCTGATGCTCTGTTTGGCATTCGGGAAGAAAAGCCGAATGGAGGATCAAATAAAATTTGCAGGAGTCTAACAAAAAGGAGTCAATATGCGTATGCAGGCTTCTCTGATTGCGTCCGCCGCATTGACTGCAGAAGTGGACACGCTAAAGCAGAACCTCGAGCGGTCCGAGCAAGAGCTTGGGCGTGCCAAAAAGCAGCTCGAGGACAAGGAAGGTAAGATATACCTTGTTTAAATATATATAAAGGTGCAATTGCAAAAAATGACAGGATTATCGTGGCTATTGTAGGGGCCATGTCTGAGGTGGCGACTGGGGGAGTCCTGGATTAGGGGGTGTCCGGATGGCCGGACTATACCTTCAGCCGGACTCCTGGACTATGAAGATACAAGATTGAAGACTCCGTCCCGTGTCCGGAAGGGACTTTCCTTGGCGTGGAAGGCAAGCTTGGCGATACGGATATGTAGATCTCCTACCATTGTAACCGAGTTTGTGTAACCCTAACCCTCTCCGGTGTCTACATAAACTGGAGGGTTTTACTCCGTAGGACAACATACACAACAACAATCATACCATAGGCTAGCTTCTAGGGTTTAGCCTCTCCGATCTCGTGGTAGATCTACTCTTGTACTACCCACATCATCAATATTAATCAAGCAGGACGTAGGGTTTTACCTCCATCAAGAGGGCCCGAACCTGGGTAAAACTTCGTGTCCCTTGCCTCCTGTTACCATCCGGCCTAGACGCATAGTTCAGGACCCCCTACCCGAGATCCGCCGGTTTTGACACCGACATTGGTGCTTTCATTGAGAGTTCCTCTGTGTCGTCGCCGTCAGGCTTGATGGCTCCCACGATCATCAATGGCGATGCAGTCCAGGGTAAGATCTTCCTCCCCGGATAGATTTTCGTCTTCGGTGGCTTCGCACCGCGGGCCAATTCACTTAGCCATCTGGAGAAGATCGAAAGCTATGCCCCTGGCTGTCAGGTCAAATTTGGAAGTTTAAACCACACTGCTGACATCCGCGGGGACTTGATCTTCGACGGATTCGAGCCACACCGAGCACGCCGCACCGTCACGAGGAGCATGATCTAGCTTTGCTGCCAAACAGTGCCCTGGAGGCCGCACCCGCATCGGCTTTGACCCTTAATTCGAAGCCTACCGCGCCGATCGAGGATGGGTGGTTGGACGCCGCCTCGGGGGCTGCGATCCTAACGGCGATCAAGCCGAACACCAGCCCCGCACTCTGCGAGACTCGTGACTCCAAGGAGCCGGACTCCTCTCCGGACTCCGAACCCTCCGCACCCCTGCCGATCAAATCCGATTGGGCGCCGATTATGGAGTTTACTGCCGCGGACATCTTTCAGCACTCGCCTTTCGGCGATATTCTGAAGACACTGAAGTCTCTCTCTTTATCAGGAGAGCCCTGGCCAGACTACGGTCAGCAAGGTTGGGATTCGGACGATGAAGAAATTCAAAGCCCACCCACCACCCACTTTGTAGCCACTGTCGACGACTTAACCGACATGCTCGACTTCGACTCCGAAGACATCGACGCTATGGACGCTGATGAAGGAGACGATGAAGAACCAGCGCCTATTAGGCCCTGGAAAGCTACCTCGTCTATGACATATACATGGTGGACACCCCAAAAGAAGGAGATGGCGATGGAACAGCGGAGGATGACCCCTCCAAGAAACAGCCTAAGCGCCGGCGTCAGCGGCGCCGCTCAAAATCCCGCCAAAACAAATACGGTGATTCTAGCATGGGAGATAATAATACTCCGGAAAGTGCCGAAGGAAACCCCCTCCAGCAAGATTTAGCACGGGAGAATGGAGAAACCAGCCCTCATGACAGTGCGGCAGACAGAGAGGTCGAGGACGATAATTATATGCCTCCCTCCGAAGACGAGGCAAGCCTCGACGATGACGAATTCGTCGTGCCAAAGGATCCCGTCAAGCAAGAGCGTTTTCAATGCAGGCTTATGGCCACGCCAAGAAGCCTCAAGAAAAAACAGCAACAGCTTAGAGCCGATCAAGATTTGCTAGTTGACAGATGGACTGAAGTCCTTGCGCCCGAAGAGCATAAAGTCGAACGCCCCTCCAAGAGCTACCCAAAGCGCAGGTTGCTACCCCGATTAGAGGAGGCAACACTTGATGCGGCCGACCGGCCACCTCGTGGCCGCAACAGAGAGGCCTCTCGGCCCTCCACTCAAGCTGCACCCTGTACCAAGGCATGGGAATATGCGCCGGACTTACAAGATATGTTGGAGGACAAGGCAAGGCAAACAAGATTGATCTACGGATCGCGTGGGCGCCCACGGCTCGAGACGGTAACCGTCACACCGGCCACAAATTCTGCAGGGCCGAACACAGTAGACAAAGCTCATTGGAGCTACGTCGTGATATAGCCCAGTACAGAGGCGCCGCACACCCACTATCCTTCACAGACGAAATAATGGATCATCAAATCCCCGAGGGTTTCAAACCCGTAAATATCGAATCATATGATGGCACAACAGATCCTGCGGTGTGGATCAAGGATTATCTCCTTCATATCCACATGGCCCGCGGCAATGATTTCCACGCCATCAAATACTTCCCACTCAAGCTTAAAGGACCAGCTCGGCATTGGCTTAACAGCTTGCCAATAGGATCAATCAGTTGTTGGGAGGACCTGGAAGCCGCATTCCTCGACAATTTCCAGGGCACTTATGTGCGACCCCCAGATGTTGATGACCTAAGTCACGTAATTCAGCAGCCAGAGGAATCGGCCAGGCAATTCTGGACACGGTTCCTAACAAAGAAAAATCAAATAGTCGACTGTCTGAACGTTGAGGCCCTAGCAGCCATCAAGCATAATATCTGTGACGAGTGGCTTGCCCGGCACCTTGGACAGGAAAAGCCGAAGTCTATGGCAGCACTCACGACACTCATGACCCGCTTTTGCGCAGGAGAAGACAGCTGGCTTGCTCGTAGCAACAATATGACCAAGAACCCTGGTAATTTGGATACCAGGGATAGTAGTGGCAGGTCGCGTCGCAAGAAGTAGAAGCGCCACATTAACGACGAGAATGCTGAGGATACAGCTGTTAATGCCGGATTCATAGGCTCTAAATCCGGTCAGCGGAAAAAGCCATTCAAAAGGAATCCTAGGGGCCCGTCCAGTTTGGACCGAATACTCAACCGCTTGTGCCAAATACATGGCACCCCCGAAAAGTCGGCCAATCACACCAACAGGGATTGTTGGGTGTTCAAGCAGGCAGGCAAGTTAAACGCCGAAAATGAAAACAAGGGGCTGCATAGCAATGACGACGAGGAGCCCCGGCCGCCGAACAACAGTGGACAGAAGGGTTTTCCCCCACAAGTGCGGATGGTGAACATGATATACGCAACCCACGTCCCCAAAAGGGAGCGAAAGCGCGCGTTAAGGGACGTATACGCGGTAGAGCCAGTCGCCCCAAAGTTCAACCCATGGTCCTCCTACCCGATCACCTTTGATCGAAGGGACCATCCCACTAGCATCCGTCATGGCGGATTCACCGAATTGGTTTTAGACCCAATTATTGGCGGATTTCATCTCACTAGAGTCCTTATGGACGGCGGCAGCTGTCTGAACCTGCTTTACCAGGATATAGTGCGGAAAATGGGCATAGATCCCTCAAGGATTAAGCCCACCAAAACGACCTTTAAAGGCGTAATACCAGGTGTAGAGGCCAACTATACAGGCTTAGTCACACTTGAAGTGGTCTTCGGATCTCCGGATAATTTCCGAAGCGAGGAGTTAATCTTCGACATAGTCCCATTCTGCAGTGGCTATCACCCACTGCTCAGGCGAACCGCATTCGCCAAGTTCAATGCGGTACGCACTACGCATACCTTAAGCTCAAGATGCCAGACCCTCGAGGAGTAATTACAGTCAATGGAAACACCGAATGCTCCCTCCGAACACGGCGGCCCTTCAGCGGAAGTACAAAGCAGCCTCTCCAGGCAGTTCTCAAGTCCGGCCATTAAACGACCGGACACCGTCAAGCGCGCCTGGAGTAACCTACGACAAGACCACCTGGCACAATCCGAGCAGGCATAGCAATGCGGCCCCAACCCCAGCCCTCGCAAAAATGCGACACCAGTACTTCGCGTACATAACTACGCTCTAGAAATACCATGGGTATAGGGGAAGGGGCGCCATCACGGCACGCCCGAAACACGGCCTAAACCACACCAGGGGCTGCCGATTTTTTAATTTTCTCTTACTTTCAGGACCCCACACTTCAGAAGGCCTGTTCGGCAGTTCAATTGCCGCACAAACGATGCAAGAACCAGGGAAGCAGACAAGCCACACCGCATTACGAAACTCCCAGGTGGTCTCTATCACGAGCAGTATACCTGTTTCGCATACTATTCCACAGCTTGCCCCTGGAACGGACATGTTACATAGTCCAACCTTTTGCTTATCGCATTATTTGTATCGTTCTGCTTTGATCGCAGCCATCTTTAATAAATAGTGCATAGCTTTTGTCTATTTTGCATTACTCTTTTTTAATATATGTTCCTTAACGACATGTTGCATCCGTACACTTTGGTACGGCCAAAATACGCCAGGGGCTTTAGTACCCCTTAATATGGTGTGAGAAGTCCGAACACTTTAACAAGTGCGGCACCCCGAACTTATAGCATTATATGCATCAGCTCCGAATCATGTCTTGGGTCAATAGTTGGGTTTGCCCGGCTCCTATGTTTTGGTGCCTTACGTTCCGCTATATCGGCTAAGGTAGCACTAGGAGAACCACTGCGATTGTGCCCCAGTTGAGTTGGGTCGAGCACCTCAGTGGAGAAAGCTAAAACTGACTGTCATGATGAAGCGAGAGCTGGTCGCTGTTCGAGAGGTTTTTCGAGTCCCTAACGACTTATGCCGCTTAGAGCGAGGAGTCGGCTCTGTCCGGCCAAGGCGTGGATAGCGCCCCGAACTCGGTATTCCGAATACCAGGGGCTTCGCTGAAATTTAAAATTATAGAATTCTATGGCTAAGTGACAGTGTTCACGCATTATAGTCCGATTGCCTTGTTCGTTGGGCTGAGCGCCTCCCTCGAAGGACCCAAACATGGGAAAAAGAGCGCTCAGGTTTATCCCCGAACACCCCAGCAGTAGTGGCACGGGGGCAGAAGCCGACGACTTGCCATCTCTCATAATTGATAAACAACCTTACAGAAGGTAATATTTTAAATTCCAAACAGCATTGCTTAGCGCATATGAACAAGTTTTCAGCGCACAGGACAAAACGAGCAAGTTTCACTCAAAAATTACAACCCTAGAACACTCATCCGCCACAAGGCAGGCACCCTTCAGAACATCCTTATAATAATTCTCGGGCTTGCGATGCTCTTTCCCCGGCGGTGGCCCGTCCTTCACAAGCTTCTCAGCATCCAGCTTGCCCCAGTGCACCTTAGCACGGGCAAGGGCCCTACGGGCACCTTCAATGCAGAAGGAGCGCTTGATGACTTCGATCCTTGGACAGGCCTTCACCAGCCACCGCACCAGCCCGAAATAGCTCCCAGGCAGAGCCCCTCCAGGCCACAGCCGAACTATGAGGCCCTTCATAGCCTGTTCGGCCGCCTTGTGGAGCTTGACCAGTTGCTTCAGCTGGTCGCTCAGGGGCACGGGGTGTCCGGCCTCAGCATACTGAGACCAGAACACCTTCTCTGTCGAGCTGCCCTCCTTGGCTCGATAGAATGCGGCGGCATCGGACACACTCCGGGGAAGATCTGCGAACGCTCCTAGAGAGCTTCGGATTCGGGTAAGTAACAAGTAATTCACGTTTATGTGTTTGCTTTGCATAAAGAATGCCTTACCTGCCACTATGTTCTTCACCTCATCCAACTCCTGGAGGGTCTTTTGGGATTCGGCCTTGGCAGACTTGGCATTTTCAATAGCCATCGCGAGCTCGGACGCTCGCATCTTTGAGTCAAGCTCCAAACTCTCATGTTTTTCCATGAGAGCCTGGAGCTCTTGCCGTACCTTGCCATCCTCAGCCTCATACTTCTCCCGCTTGGTGCGCTCCATGGACGCCTTCTTCTCGGCCTTGACCAGTTCTTGCTTAAGGGTCGCCACCTCAGACGTGGCCCCTATAATAGCCATGATAATCCTGTCATTTTTTGCAATTGCATCTTTTTATATATATTTAAACAAGGTATTTCTTACCTTCATTGTCCTCGAGCTACTTCTTGGCACGCCCGAGCTCTTGCTCGGACCGCTCGAGGCTCTGCTTTAGCGTGTCCACTTCCGCAGTCAGTGCGGCAGACGCAAGCAGAGAAGCCTGCATACACATATTGACTCCTTTTTGTTAGACTCCTGCGAATTTTATTTAATCCTCTATTTGGCTTTTCTTCCCGAACGCCAAACAGAGCATCAGGGGCTACTGTCTATGCGGTAATATTATTTACACATTCTTTACTTACCTCAAAGCCTGTTAAAAGGCTAGTACAAGCTTCAGTCAGTCCGCTCTCGGCAGACTAAACCTTCTGGACCACCGCACTTATAATGGTGCGGTGCTCCTCGTCGATGGAGGCGCCTTGGAGCGCCTCCAACAGGTTATCCGGCGCCTCCGGTTGGACGGGGGTCACTGGCATGGTGCACTTGCCCCTCTTGCAAGGAGGTCCCCAGCTGGACTCTGGAACCTTTGAAGGTTCCGGAGCGGTGTCCGGCCTAGAGCCGGACTTGGAGCCCTGGGGGGTTTCATCCCCTTTACTCCTGGAGTCCAGGAGGTCGCCTTGCGGTGCCTCCAGGACCACCTCCTCCCGGCTTGGAACCTGTTGGGACAACACTTCGGTGTCATCCATAGGGCAGGGGGAGGAAGCCGTCGGAAGCGAGTTCACATCCGACGAGTCCAGTGAGCCGCTCGACGACGCGTCGAGCTAGTCTTTGGGTGGGATGCATAAACATTTTCGACATAAGGGAAAGCTGTGCAATAAACGAATACTATGAATTATTCTGGTATCCGGATACTTACGATTTTGCCAGGGGCTTGGCCCTGGGCAGCCACTCCTCTTCGCCGTCGTCGGCGTCGATGGAGTAGTCCGGAGGAAGGGTTTTCCCCTTATTGGACCCTCCGACCTCCCCAGAGAGGTCGGCCTTCCTTTTCTTCTCTCCTCCCACTGGAGGGGGAGAGGCCTCTTCTTCTTCCTCCTCGTCTTCATGAGAGGAATGCGCCTCAGAACTGTCGGATGATGGATCCGACACCTCCTGGCGCCGGGCACTCTTTCGAGTCCCCGTGGCCTTTTTCGCGGCCTTCTTCTCCGGCACCACATAGGGTGCCAGAACCAGCAGCTTCACCAAGCGAGCGTCCGCTGGGCCTTCGGGCAAAGGAGTCGGACAGTTGATCTGTTCGGACGTCACCTGCCAATCCTGTCAAAGGTAAGGGAGACTAGATCCCGCATGGAGTCAAACTATGAAAAACAGATACCCTGTAAAAGAAAAAAAAAACATACCACATGAGTGTGACACTGCGTACTGAATCTGCGATCCTCGGTAGGGGATGTGGGGGCCTCGACGCCCTTGAAAAGCACCTTCCAGGCATCTTCGTATGTCGTGTCGAAGAGCATGCTCAGAGTTTGGTGCCGCGTCGGGTCGAACTCCCACAGGTTGAAAGCCCGTTGTTGACACGGGAGGATCAGGCGGATGAGCATAACCTGGACAACATTGACAAGTTTGAGCTTCTCGTCCACCAGGGTTTGTATGCATGTTTGGAGTCCGGTCAGCTCTCCTTTTTGACCCCACGACAGGACCGTCTCCTTCCAGGAGGTGAGCCGCGTAGGGGGTCCGGATCGAAACACGGGGGCTGCGGCCCATTCGGGGTTGCGCGGCTCGGTGATGTAAAACCACCCCGATTGCCACCCCTTCAGGGTCTCCACAAAGGAGCCCTCGAGCCATAAGACGTTGGCCATCTTGCCCACCATGGCGCCTCCGCACTCCGCCTGGTTGTCGCGCACCACCTTCGGCTTGACATTGAAAGTCTTGAGCCATAGGCCGAAATGGGGGCGGATGCAGAGGAAAGCCTCACACACGACGATAAACGCCGAGATGTTGAGGACAAAGTTCGGGGCCAGATCATGGAAATCCAGGCCATAGTAGAACATGAGCCCCCGAACAAATGGGTGAAGAGGGAAGCCCAGTCCACGGAGGAAATGGGGGAGGAACACCACCCTCTCATGGGGCCTAGGGATGGGGATGATCTGCCCCTTTTCGGGAAGCCGGTACGCAATGTCGTTAGACAAGTATCCGGCCTTCCTCAGTTTTTTGATGTGTCCCTCTGTGACGAAGGAGACCATCCACTTGCCTCCCGCTCCGGACATGGCTGGAGAAGGTTGAGGTAGGGAGTGCGGACTTGGGCGCTGGAGCTCGAGAGCGCGAGAATGGATAAGCAAGGGAGGAAGAAGACGTAGGTGAAAAGGTGGATCCTTATCCCCTTATATGGATGGACGCAACTATGTGTCCCCACCAGCCTGGTAAAACTCGCTTATCTCCAAGCGCCGTAATCAATGGCGCGGTTGGGTTACCCACGCCTGTATTGATGAGAATCCCAGAATAAGGGGACATGATCACTGCTTTAACAAGACGTGCCAAGGAAACCGCCTCGCATGACGCGCTGAGGTGGGATAATGAAACGACTCGGATAAAGGCTTGGTCGTGGTGTGTCACACTACGGAATACGTCAGCAGATTAGATTTGTGTAAATATTATTCTCTCTATGGAAATATCTGGAAACTTATTTTGCAGAGCCGGACACTATCTTTGTGTTCAAAACCTTCTATGAAGTACTTGGAGGAGGAACCCGCCTTGCAATGCCGAAGACAATCTGCGCGCCGGACTCGTCGTCATTGAAGCGTGGTTCAGGGGCTACTGAAGGAGTCCTGGATTAGGGGGTGTCCGGATGGCCGGACTATACCTTCAGCCGGACTCCTGGACTATGAAGATACAAGATTGAAGACTCCGTCCCGTGTCCGGAAGGGACTTTCCTTGGCGTGGAAGGCAAGCTTGGCGATACGGATATGTAGATCTCCTACCATTGTAACCGACTTTGTGTAACCCTAACCCTCTCTGGTGTCTATATAAACTGGAGGGTTTTAGTCCGTAGGACAACATACAAAACAACAATCATACCATAGGCTAGCTTCTAGGGTTTAGCCTCTCTGATCTCGTGGTAGATCTACTCTTGTACTACCCATATCATCAATATTAATCAAGCAGGACGTAGGGTTTTACCTCCATCAAGAGGGCCCGAACCTGGGTAAAACTTCGTGTCCCTTGCCTCTGTTACCATCCGGCCTAGATGCACAGCTCGGGACCCCCTACTCGAGATCCGCAGGTTTTGACACCGACAGCGACCCTGAAGCAAGCGCTGGTCGAGGCCGAGAAGAGGGCGGCCACGGAGCGCACCGAGCAGGAGAAGTGTGAGGCCGAGGTTGGCAAGGTGCGGCAAGAGCCCGAGGTTCTCATGAAGAAATATGAGAGTTTGGAGCTTGACTCAAAGACGTGAGCGTCTGAGCTCGCGGTGGATATTGAAAATGCCAAGTCTGCCAAGGCCGAATCCTAGAAGACCCTCCAGGAGTTGGATGAGGTGAAGAAGATAGCGGCGGGTAAGGCATTCTTTATGCAAAGCAAACACATAAACATGAGTTACTTGTTACTTACCCGAATCCGGAGCTCTCCAGGAGCGTTCGCATATATTCCCCGAAGTGTGTCCGATGCCGCCGCATTCTATCGAGCCGAGGAGGGCAGGTTGACAGAGAAGGTGTTCTGGTCTCAGTATGCTGAGGCTGGACACCCCGTGCCCCTGAGTGACCAGCTGAAGCAACTGGTCGAGCTCCACAAGGCGGCCGAACAGGCCATGAAGGGCCTCATAGTTCGGCTGTGGCTTGAAGAGGCTCTGCCTGGGAGCTATTTCGGGCTGGTGCGGCGGCTGGTGGAGGCCTGTCCAAGGCTCGAAGTCATCAAGCACTCTGTCTGCATTGAAGGTGCCCGTAGGGCCCTTGCCCGTGCTAAGGTGCACTGGGGCAAGCTGGATGCTGAGAAGCTTGTGAAGGACGGGCCACCGCCGGGGAAAGAGCATCACAAGCCCGAGAATTATTATAAGGATGTTCTGAAGGGTGCCTGCCTTGTGGCGGATGAATGTTCTAGGAATGTAATTTTTGAGTGAAACTTGCTCGTTTTGTCCTGTGCGCTGAAAACTTGTTCATATGCGCTAAGCAATGCTGTTGGAATTTAAAATATTACCTTTTGTGCGGCTGTTTATCAATTCTGAGAGATGGCAAGTCGTCGGCTTCTGCCCCCGTGCCGCTAGTGCTGGGGTGTTCGGGGATAAACCTGAGCGCTCTTTTTCCCATGTTTGGGTCCTTCGAGGGAGGCGCCCAGCCCAACAAACAAGGCAATCGGACTATAATGCGTGAACACTCTCACTTAGCCATAGAATTCTATAATTTTAAATTTCGGCGAAGCCCCTGGTATTCGGAAGACCGAGTTCGGGGTGCTATCCACGCCTTGGCCGGATAGAGCCGGCTCCTCGCTCTAAGCGGCATAAGTCGTTAGGGACTCGAAAAACCTCTCGAACAGCGACCAACTCTCGCTTCACCATGACAGTCAGTTTTAGCTTTCTCCACTGAGGTGCTCGACCCAGCTCAACTGGGGCGCAATCGCAGTGGTTCTCCTAGTGCTACCTTAGCCGATATAGCGGAACATAAGGCACCAAAACATAGGAGCCGGGCAAAGCCAACTATTGACCCAAGACATGATTCGGAGCCGATGCATATAATGCTATAAGTTCGGGGTGCCGCACTTGTTAAAGTGTTCGGACTTCTCACACCATATTGAGGGGTACTAAAGCCCCTGGCGTATTTAGGCCGTACCAAAGTGTACAGGTGCAATATGTCATTAAGGAACATATATATATATATATATATATATATATATATATATATATTAGTAATGCAAAAATAGACAAAAGCTATGCACTGTTTATTAAAGAGGGCTGCGATCAAAGTAGGACGATACAAATAATGCGATAAGAAAAAGGTTGGACTATGTAACATGTCCGTTCCAGGGGCAAGCTGCGGAATAGTATGCGAAACAGGTATACTGCTCGTGATAGAGACCACCTGGGTGTTCCGTAATGCGGTGTGGCTTGTCTGCTTCCCTGGTTCTTGCATCGTTTGTGCGGCAATTGAACTGAACGAACAGGCCTTCCGAAGAGTTGAGTCCTGAAAGTAAGAGAAAATTAAAAAATCGGCAGCCCCTGGTGCGGTTTAAGCCGTGTTTCGGGTGTGCCGTGATGGTGCCCCTCCCCCTTTGCCCATGGTATTTCTAGAGCGTAGTTATGTACGCGAAGTACTGGTGTTGCATTTTTGCGAGGGCTGGGGTTGGGGCCGCATTGCTATGCCTGCTCGGATCGTGCCAGGTGGTCTTGTTGTAGGTTACTCCGGGCGCGCTTGACGGTGTCCGGTCATTTAATGGCCGGACTAGAGAACTGCCTGGAGAGGCTGCTTTGTACTTCTGCTGCAAGGGCCGCCATGTGCTCCTCCGTTGGAGGGAACGTTCGATGTTTCCATTGACCGTAATTACTCCTCGAGGGCCTGGCATCTTGAGC
Source organism: Triticum aestivum (assembly GCF_018294505.1). Classification (NCBI taxonomy): domain Eukaryota; kingdom Viridiplantae; phylum Streptophyta; class Magnoliopsida; order Poales; family Poaceae; genus Triticum; species Triticum aestivum. The sequence goes on from NC_057800.1 coordinate 615,816,681, forward strand.
TTAAGGTATGCATAGTGCGGTACTGCATTGAACTTGGCGAATGCGGTTCGCCCGAGCAGTGCGTGATAGCCACTAAGGAATGGGACTATGTCAAAGATTAACTCCTCGCAACGGAAATTATCCGGAGATCCGAAGACCACTTCAAGTGTGACTGAGCCTGTACAGTTGGCCTCTACACCTGGTATTACGCCTTTAAAGGTCGTTTTGGTGGGCTTAATCCTTGAGGGATCTATGCCCATTTTCCGCATTGTATCCTGGTAAAGCAGGTTCAGGCTACTGCTGCCATCCATAAGGACTCTAGTGAGATGAAATCCGTCAATAATTGGGTCTAGAACCAATGCGGCGAATCCGCCATGACGGATGCTAGTGGGATGGTCCCTTCGATCAAAGGTGATTGGGCAGGAGGACCATGGGTTGAACTTTGGGGCGACTGGCTCTACCGCATATACCTCCCTTAATGCACGCTTCTGCTCCCTTTTGGGACGTGGGTTGCGTATATCATGTTCACCGTCCGCACTTGTGGGGGGAAACCATTCTGTCCATTGTTGTTCGGCTGCCGGAGCTCCTTGTCGTCATCGCTATGCAGCCCCTTGTCTTCATTTTCGGCATTTAACTTGCCTGCCTGCTTGAACACCCAACAATCCCTGTTGGTGTGATTGGCCGGCTTTTCAGGGGTGCCATGTATCTGGCACAAGCGGTCAAGTATACGGTCCAAACTGGACGAGCCCCTAGTATTCCTTTTGAATGGCTTTTTCCGCTGACCAGATTTAGAGCCTCTGAATCCGGCATTAACTGTCGTATCCTCAGCATTTTCGCCGTTAATGTGGCGCTTCTGCTTGTTGCGACGCGACCTGCCACTACTATCCCTGGTATCCGAATTACCAGGGTTCTTGGTCATATTGTTTCTACGAGCAAGCCAGCTGTCTTCTCCCGCGCAAAAGCGGGTCATGAGTGTCATGAGTGCTGCCATAGACTTCGGCTTTTCCTGTCCAAGGTGCCGGGCAAGCCACTCGTCACGGATATTGTGCTTGAAGGCTGCTAGGGCCTCAGAGTCCGGACAGTCGACTATTTGATTTTTCTTTGTTAGGAACCGTGTCCAGAATTGCCTGGCCGATTCCTTTGGCTGCTGAATTACGTGACTTAGGTCATCGGCGTCTGGGGGTCGCACATAAGTGCCCTGGAAATTGTTGAGGAATGCGGCTTCTAGGTCCTCCCAACAACTGATTGATCTTGTTGGCAAGCTGTTGAGCCAATGCGGAGCTGGTCCTTTAAGCTTGAGTGGGAGGTATTTGATGGCATGGAAATCATCGCCGCGGGCCATGTGGATATGAAGGAGATAATCCTTGATCCATACCGCAGGATCTGTTGTGCCATCATATGATTCGATGTTTACGGGTTTGAAACCCTCGGGGGTTTGATGATCCATTATTTCGTCTGTGAAGCATAGTGGGTGTGCGGCGCCTCTGTACTGGGCTATATCACGACGTAGCTCCAATGAGCTTTGTCTACTGTGTTCGGCCCTACCGAATTTGTGGCCGACGTGACAGTTACCATCTCGAGTCGTGGGGCGCCCACACGATCCGTAGATCGATCTTGTTTGCCTTGCGTTGTCCTCCAACATGTCTCGCAAGTCCGGCACATATTCCCGTGCCTTGGTACGGGGTGCGGCTTGAGTGGAGGGCCGAGAGGCCTCTCTATCATGGCCACGAGGTGGCCGGTCGGCCGCATCAAGTGCTTCCTCCTCTAATCGGGGTAGCAACCTGCGCTTTGGGTAGCTCTTGGAGGGGTGTTCGAGTTTATGCTCTTCGGCCGCAAGGACTTCAGTCCATCTGTCGACTAGCAAATCTTGATCAGCTCTAAGCTATTGCTGTTTTTTCTTGAGGCTTCTTGCCATGGCCATAAGCCTGCGTTGAAAACGCTCTTGCTTGACGGGATCCTCTGGCACGACGAATTCGTCATCGTCGAGGCTTGCCTCGTCTTCGGAGGGAGGCATATAATTATCGTCCTTGACCTCTCTGTCTGCCGCTCTCTCATGAGGGCTGGTTTCTCCATCCTCCTGTGCTAAATCTTGCTGGAGGGGGTTTTCTTTGGCACTTTTCAGAGTATTATTATATCCCGTGCTGGAATCACCGTATTTGTTTTGGCGGGATTTTGAGCAGCGCTGCTGACGCCGGCGCTTAGGCTGTTTCTTGGAGGGGTCATGCTCCGCTGTTCCATCGCCATCTCCTTTTGGGGTGTCCACCATGTATATGTCATATGACGAGGTGGCTTTCCAGGGCCTGATAGGTGTTGGTTCTTCATCGTCTCCTTCATCGGTGTCCATACCGTCGATGTCTTCAGAGTTGAAGTCGAGCATGTCAGTTAAGTCGTCGACAGTGGCTACAAAGTGGGTGGTGGGTGGGCTTTGAATTTCTTCATCATCCGAATCCCAACCTTGCTGACCGTAGTCTGGCCAAGGCTCTCCTGATAAAGAGAGAGACTTCAGTGTCTTCAGAATATCGCCAAAAGGCGAGTGCTGAAAGATGTCCGCGGCAGTAAACTCCATGATCGACGCCCAATCGGATTCGATCGGCAGGGGCGCGGAGGGTTCGGAGTCCGGAGAGGAGTCTGGCTCCTAGGAGTCACGAGTCTCGCAGAGTGCGGGGCTGGTGTTCGGCTCGATCGCCGTTGGGATCGCAGCCCCCGAGGCGGCGTCCAACCACCCATCCTCGATCGGCGCAGTTGGCTCCGAATTAAGGGTCGAAGCCAATGCGGGTGCGGCCTCCAGGGCACTGTTCGGCGGCAAAGCTAGATCATGCTCGTCGTGACAGTGCGGCGCGCTCGGCAGTGGCTCGAATCCATCGAAGATCAAGTCCCCGCGGATGTCAGTCGTGTAGTTTAAGCTTCCAAATCTGACCTGACGGCCAAGGGCATAGCTTTTGATCTGCTCCAGATGGCCAAGTGAATTGGCCCGCAGTGCAAAGCCGCCGAAGACGAAGATCTGTCCGGGGAGGAAGGTCTCACCCTGGACTTCATTGCCATTGATGATCGTAGGAGCCATCAAGCCTGACGGCGACGACACAGAGGAACTCTCAATGAAAGCACCAATGTTGGTGTCAAAACCGGCAGATCTCAGGTAGGGGGTCCCGAACTGTGCGTCTAGGCCGGATGGTAACAGGAGGCAAGGGACACGAAGTTTTACCTAGGTTCGGGCCCTCTCGATGGAGGTAAAACGCTACGTCCTACTTGATTAATATTGATGATACGGGTAGTACAAAAGTAGATCTACCACGAGATCGGAGAGGCTAAACCCTAGAAGCTATCCTATGGTATGATTGTTGTTCTGTATGTTGTCCTACGCACTAAAACCCTCCGATTTACATAGACACCGGAGAGGGTTAGGGTTACACAAAGTCGGTTACAATGGTAGGAGATCTACATATCCGTATCTCCAAGCTTGCCTTCCACGCCAAGGAAAGTCCCTTCCGGACACGGGACAAAGTCTTCAATCTCGTATCTTCGTAGTCCAGGAGTCCGGCTGAAGGTATAGTCCGGCTATCCGAACACCCCCTAATCCAGGACTCCCTCAGCGTACTTCCTGACTGGGGATGATTCCTCTGAAGGTTGTGCTGCTTTGCTCAATGCGTTTCCAGTCTATTTCCATTTTTTGAAGAGTTTCCTCATAGATGGGGTTTAATCCACTGCCGCCGTCGATGAGTACTTTGGTGAGTCAAAAGCCGTCCACAATTGGACTAAGGACCAGTGCAGCTGGTGCTCGGGCTATTCGGAATTTAGGTTCGTCATTGGCATTGAAGGTAATAGCCGTGTCACTCCATGGATTTATTACTGCCATGTGGCAGATTTCGGCAAGGCTGCGGAGTGTTCGCTTGCGCCTATTATTTGATGCGAAGGTTTCAAAGACTGTTAATACCGTATTGTTATTCCCGGGATGGTGCTCTATGGCATCTGGGATGAGAAGATCCTCACCACTTTTGGCCACCTGCCGGAGTACCCAGCATACTCTAAGGCTGTGTGTTGGTATGGTAACCAATGTACTATGAATTTTGTAGGGTCCGTTGAGCCATCCCTCCAATACGGTTCCACGCCCTGTAGAGGGTCTTTGCTTCTTTTTAATTAACTCGGGTGTCTTATGATAGTGCACCCTTTTACTTCGGACTGGTTGTATATTCGGAGCCGGATTATCCCAACATTTCATTTCGGTTTTCCAGGCGCTTTCCATCGCACAGTACTTTCGTACTATGGACGCCAAGTCGGCGAAGCGTGATATGTCACGGCGACTTATGGCGTTAAGGATTCCCTTGTCCATGCAATTATTACAGAAAAATGAGACTGTGTCTTCCTCGCGACAGTCCTTAACCTTGTTCATCACAAGGAGGAATCTGGCCCAATAATGATGTACTGTTTCCTGGGGCCCTTGCCTGATGTGGGAAAGATCGTTTATGCTTGGGTGGGTGGGTGGTTTTGAGTCCGAACCCTTACCCGATCTGAGACCCAGGGGCCGAGGAGTTTCCAATCTTGGAATTCGGTTTTCGGGATGTTGCCCGATAAGTCTGGCCCGCCGCCTGACTCTAGGTTCAGGGCTTGGGTGAAGTCCTCCTGTAAACGGGTATCCGGCTCAAAGAGCTCAGGAATCTGGACATAGTTAGTCCTCAAGATAGAGGAAGAATCGCCGCATTGTTCCTCCACCACCGCAATATGATGGGTGACCGATGGAGAGTTAATCTCCCTTTGATCGGGTTTAAGCCCAATTCGATCATAGTTCGTAGCGACTCCCAAGGCGGCGATGCGATCCAAGAGCTCGTTTAGGGATGAAAGCTCCATTGGACCCATTTGCTCAGCAAATTCTAAGCCGACGTGGAGGCTGTTTTCGATGATCTGAGAAGTCATCGTCGATGCAGCAGCCGAACGAGCGGTTGGGATGAAACTGCCTAGCCGGAGAGTTTGGCCGATAGCCAGGGCTCCCCCGGCGGTAATGTTGTTTTTAACAACGAGACAAGACATCCTTCCTTACGGCGACGGCACAGTGGAACTCTCAATGAAATCACCAATGTCGGTGTCAAAACCGGTGGATCTCGGGTAGGGGGTCCCGAACTGTGTGTCTAAGGCGGATGGTAACAGGAGGCAGGGGACACGATGTTTACCCAGGTTCGGGCCCTCTTTATGGAGGTAAAACCCTACGTCCTGCTTGATTGTTCTTGATGATATGAGTATTACAAGAGTTGATCTACCACGAGATCGAAGAGGCTAAACCCTAGAAGCTAGCCTATGGTATGATTGTTGTTGTCCTATGGACTAAAACCCTCCGGTTTATATAGACACCGGAGGGGGCTAGGGTTACACAAGGTCGGTTACAAAGGAGGAGATATACATATCCGTATTGCCTAGCTTGCCTTCTACGCTAAGTAAAAGTCCCATCCGATCACGAGACGAATTCTTCAATCTTGTATCTTCATAGTCCAACAGTCCGGCCAAAGGATACAGTCCGGCTGTCCGGAGACCCCCTAATCTAGGACTCCCTCAGCCATCGTCATCACTAACGCTCCTCTCATCGGGAGAGGGCAGTCTCCATCAACATCTTCATCAGCACCATCCCATCTCAAAACCCTAGTTCATCTCTTGTATCCAATTCTTGTCTCCAAGTCCAGGATTGATGCTAGTAGGTTGCTAGTAGTGTTAATTACTCCTTGTAGTTGATGCTAGTTGGTTTAATTGGTGGAAGATCATATGTTCAGATCCTTTATGCATATTATTACCCCTCTGAGTATGAACATGAATATGCTTTGTGAGTAGTTACGTTTGTTCCTGAGGACAAGGGAGAAGTCTTGCTATTAGTAGTCATGTCAATTTGGTATTCGTTCGATATTTTGATGACATGTATGTTGTCTAGCCTCTAGTGGTGTTATGTGAACGTCGACTACATAACACTTCACCATTATTTGGGACTAGAGGAAGGCATTGGGAAGAAATAAGTAGATGATGGGTTGCTAGAGTGACAGAAGCTTAAACCCTAGTTTATGTGTTGCTTCGTAAGGGGCTGATTTGGATCCATATGTTTCATGCCATGGTTAGGTTTACCTTAATACTTTTGTTGTAGTTGCGGATGCTTGCAATAGAGGTTAATCGTAAGTGGGATGTTGTTCAAGTAAGAACAGCACCCAAGCACCGGTCCACCCACATGTCAAATTATCAAAGTACCGAACATGAATCATATGAACGTGATGAAAACTAGCTTGACGATATTCCCATGTGTCCTCGGGAGCGCTTTTCCTTATATAAGAGTTTGTCCAGGCTTGTCCTTTGCTACAAAAAGGATTGGGCCACCTTGCTACACTTTATTTACTTTTGTTACTTGTTGCTTGTTACAAATTATCTTATCACAAAACTATCTGTTACCACTTATTTCAGTACTTGCAGAGAATACCTTGCTGTAAACCGCTTATCATTTCCTTCTGCTCCTCGTTGGGTTCGACACTCTTACTTATCAAAAGGACTACGATAGATCCCCTATACTTGTGGGTCATCAAGACTCTTTTCTGGCGCCGTTGCCGGGGAGTGAAGCGCCTTTGGTAGGTGGAATTTGGTAAGGAAAAATTTATATAGTGTGCTGAAATTTACTGTCACTTGTTACTATGGAAAGTAATCCTCTGAGGGGCTTGTTTGGGGTATCTTCACCCCGACCAGTAGAGCAAAGAGTTGCTCATCAACCTACTGAACCTATTGAAAATGAAATTCCTTATGAGTATCCTTCGGGTATGATAGAAAAATTGCTAGCTAATCCTTTTACAGGAGATGTAACAAAGCATCCTGATGAACACCTAATATATGTGGATGAAGTTTGTGGATTATTTAAGCTTGCAGGTATACCCGATGATGTTGCTAAGAAGAAGGTCTTCCCTTTATCTTTGAAGGGAGACGCATTGACATGGTATAGGCTATGTGGTGATACGAGATCATGGAACTATAGAAGATTGAAATTGGAATTTCATCAAAAGTATTACCCTATGCATCTTGTTCATTGTGACCGCAATTATATATATAATTTTTGGCCTCGCGAAGTAGAAAGCATCGCTCAAGCTTGGGGGAGGCTTAAGTCAATGTTATATTCATGCCCCAATCATGATCTCCCAAGAGAAATAATTCTTCAAAAAATTTATGCTCGGCTTTCTGAAAATAATCGCACCATGCTTGATACTTCTTGTGCTGGCTCTTTTATGATGAAGACTATTGGATTTAGATGGGATTTATTGGATAGAATTAAATGCAGCTCTGAAGATTGGGATCTCGACGAAGGTAAGGAGTGAGTTATGACACCTAAGTTTGATTGTGTTAAATCTTTTATGGATACCGATATTTTCCGTAAGTTTAGCACTAAATATGGACTTGATTCTGAGATAGTAGCTTCTTTCTATGAATCTTTTGCTACTTATGTTGATCTCCCTAAGGAGAAGTGGTTTAAATATCATCCTCCCATAGAAGTAAAAGTAGCTGCACCTATTAAAGTTGAAGAAAAGACTGTCACTTATAATGATCCTATTGTTCCTACTTGTTATGTTGAGAAACCACCTTTCCCTGTTAGGATAAAGGATCATGCTAAAGGTTCAACTGTGGTTCGTAAAAGCAATATTAAAACATATACACCTCCTGAGCAAGTTAATGTAGAACCTAATATTGCTATTGTTAAAGATATCCTGTCTGATAATATTGATGGGCATGTTATTCAGTTCTGCGGTGAAACTACTAGAATTGTTAAACCTTGTGCTAAACATAAAAATAGACCTATGGTAGGAGTGCCTGTTATTTCTGTTAAAATAGGAGAACATTGTTATCATGGCTTATGTGATATGGGTGCTAGTGCTAGTGCATTACATATTGACTTATACAAACAAATTATGCATGACATTGCACCTGTTGAGTTAGAAGAAATTGATGTCACTATTAAACTTGCTAATAGAGATACTATTTCACCAATGGGAATTGTTAGAGATGTTGAAGTCTTGTGTGGGAAAACTAAATATCCTGCTGATTTTCTTGTTCTTGGCTCCCCACAAGATAGCTTTTGTCCCATTATATTTGGTAGGCCCTTCTTAAATAATGTTAATGCTACCATAGATTGCACAAGGGATGTTGTTACTGTCGGTTTAGATGATATGACTCATCAATTTAATTTCTCTAAATTTAGTAAACAACATCATGAAGAAGAATTGTCTAGTAAGGATGAAATTATTGGTCTTGCTTCTATTGTCGTACCTCCTAGTGATCCTTTAGAACAATATTTGCTAGACCATGAGAATGATATGTTTATGAATGAAAGAAGGGAAATAGATGAGGTATTCTTTAAACACGAACCTATTCTGAAACACAATTTGCCTGTTGAAATCCTAGGGGATCCCCCTCCACCTAAGGGTGATCCCGTGTTTGAGCTTAAACCATTGCCTGATAATCTTAAATATGCTTATCTTGATGAAAAGAAGTTATATCCTGTTATTATTAGTGCTAACCTTTCAGAGCATGAAGAAGAAAGATTATTGAAAACTCTGAAGAAGCACCGTGCTTCTATTGGATATACTCTTGATGATCTTAAGGTCATTAGTCCCACTCTATGCCAACATAAAATAAATTTGGAAGCAGATGCCAAACCAGTTTGTGATCCTCAACGACGTCTGAATCCTAAAATGAAAGAAGTGGTAAGAAAAGAAATACTAAAGCTTCCAGAGGCAGGTACAATTTATCCCGCTGCTGATAGTCAGTGGGTAAGTCATGTTCATTGTGTCCCTAAGAAGGGAGGTATTACTGTTGTTCCTATTGATAAAGATGAATTGATTCCACAAAGAATTATTACAGGTTATAGGATGGTAATTGATTTCCGCAAATTAAATAAGGCTACTAAGAAAGATCATTACCCCTTACCTTTTATCGATCAAATGCTAGAAAGATTATGCAAACATACACCCTACTGCTTTCTAGATGGTTATTCTGGTTTCTCTCAAATACATGTGTCGGCTAAAAATCAATCAAAGACTACTTTTACTTTCCCTTTTGGTACTTTTGCTTATAGACGTATGCCTTTTGGTTTATGTAATGCACCTGCTACCTTTCAAAGATGCATGATGGCTATATTCTCTGACTTTTGTGAAAATATTTGTGAGGTTTTCATGGACGACTTTTCCGTCTATGGATCTTCTTTTGATGATTGCTTGAGCAATCTTGATCGAGTTTTGCAGAGATGTGAAGAAACTAATCTTGTCTTGAATTGGGAAAAGTGCCACTTTATGGTTAATGAAGTATTTTCTTGGGCATAAAGTTTTTGAAAGGGGTATTGAAGTTGATAAAGCCAAGGTTGATGCTATTGAAAAGATGTCGTCTCCCAAGGACATCAAAGGTATAAGAAGTTTCCTTGGTCACGTCGGATTTTATAGGAGGTTCATTAAGAACTTCTCAAAAATTTCTCGGCCTCTGACTAATTTATTACAAAAAGATATACCATTTGTATTTGATGAGGATTGTGTAGAAGCATTTGAAATACTTAAGAAAGCATTAGTCTCTGCACCTATTGTTGAGCCACCTGATTGGAATTTACCCTTTGAAATTATGTGTGATGCTAGCGATTATGTTGTAGGTGCTGTTCTAGGGCAAAGAATTGATAAGAAATTAAATGTTATCCATTATGCTAGTAAGACTCTAGACAATGCTCAAAGAAAATATGCTACTACTTAAAAAGAACTTTTAGCAGTTGTATTTGCTTGTGATAAGTTCAGACCTTATATTGTTGATTCTAAAGTAACTATCCACACTGATCACGCTGCTATTAAATATCTTATGGAGAAGAAAGATTCTAAACCTAGACTTATTAGATGGGTTCTCTTGCTACAAGAATTTGATTTGCATATTGTTGATAGAAGAGGAGCTGAGAACCCCGTTGCAGACAACTTATCTAGGTTAGAGAATGTTCTTGATGACCCACTACCTATTGATGATAGCTTTCCTAATGAACAATTAAATTTCATAAGTACTTCTCATAGTACTCCTTGGTATGCTGATTGTGCTAATTACATTGTTGCTAAATTCATACCACCTAGCTTCACATACCAACAAGAGAAAAAGTTCTTCCATGATTTGAGACATTACTTTTGGGATGACCCACATCTTTATAAAGAAGGAGTAGATGGTGTTATTAGACGTTGTGTACCTGAGCATGAACAAGAACAGATCCTACGCAAGTGCCACTCCGAAACTTATGGAGGACACCACGCGGGAGATAGAACTGCGCATAAGGTATTGCAATCCGGTTTTTATTGGCCTACTCTCTTCAAGGATGCCCATAAGTTTGTCCTATCTTGTGATGAATGTCAAAGAATTGGTAATATTAGTAGACGTCAAGAAATGCCTATGAATTATTCACTTGTTATTGAACCGTTTGATGTTTGGGGCTTTGATTATATGGGACCTTTTCCTGCCTCTATGATATACACATATTTTAGTTGTTGTTGATTACGTTACTAAGTGGGTAGAAGCTATTCCAACTAGTAGTGCTGATCATAACACTTCTATTAAAATGCTTAAAGAAGTTATTTTTCCGAGGTTTGGAGTCCCTAGATATTTAATGACCAATGGTGGTTCACATTTTATTCATGGTGCTTTCCATAAAATGCTTGCTAAATATGACGTCAATCATAGAATTGCATCTCCGTATCACCCACAGTCTAGTGGTCAAGTAGAATTGAGTAATAGAGAACTCAAATTAATTTTGCAAAAGACTGTCAATAGGTCTAGAAAGAATTGGTCCAATAAACTTGATGATGCATTATGGGCCTATAGAACTGCATATAAAAATCCTATGGGTATGTCTCCGTATAAAATGGTATATGGAAAAGCATGTCACTTACCTCTTGAACTAGAACATAAGGCATATTGGGCTATTAAAGAGATCAATTATGATTTCAAACTTGCTAGTGAAAAGAGGTTATTTGATATTAGCTCTCTTGACGAATGGAGAACCCAAGCTTATGAAAATGCCAAGTTGTTTAAAGAAAAGGTTAAAAGATGGCATGACAAAAGGATACAAAAGCGTGAGTTTAATGTAGGTGATTATGTATTTCTATACAACTCTCATTTAAGATTTTTTGCAGGTAAACTTCTCTCTAAATGGGAAGGCCCCTATGTTATCGAGGAGGTCTATCATTCCGGTGCCATAAAAATCAACAACTTCGAAGGCACAAATCCGAAGGTGGTAAACGGTCAAACAATCAAACATTATATCTCAGGTAATCCCACAAATGTTGAAACCAATATTATTGAAACCGTAACCCTAGAGGAATACATAAGGGACACTTTCGAGGACGTTTCAGACTCTGAAAAGTAATAGGTATGTGGTACGGTAAGTAAACCGATTCCAAAACAGTTTTTAAGGCAATATTTCTCCATTTTGGAATATTTAGAAAAATAGAAAATTAAGTAGCGGTCTAGGAAGGACACGAGGGCCCCACGAGGGTGGAGGGCGCGCCCTACCCCCCTGGGCGCGCCCCCCTACCTCGTGAGTACCTCGTGTGCCTTCCGAACTCCGTTTTCTTGCACGATACGTATTTTGGTCGGTAAAAATTCACTATATATTCTCCCGAAGGTTTTGACTCACGTAGCACGCAAATATCCTCGGTTCTTGTTTTGGGCTGTTCTCTGTCAGGGTTGTCAAGGCCAGGCATCATGTCGTCCCCCTCCTCCAACAACGGTGACAAAGATGCCTAGCTAATGAAGATAGAGCTGAAGAGGGAAGAACCCATGGAGATCAACAAGGATGAAGGGATCAAGAAGGCCATGAAGAACCAAGCTTCGGCAACAGAAGACATCCTTCAACTTGATCACAACCTTCTTACCCCAACTAAGATCGAAGCTTTCCAGATGATTGAGTTAACTCATATTCAAAACAAGTATCTCACAAGTGAAAATATTTTGTTAAAGGAGCATATCTTTGCACTCAAGGGCATTATTCGCAAGCTAGAGGACCTCTTACGCTCGATGTGCGACTATCGATCACCTCCATCTTCACCAACCAAGGAGATATAATAACATGGGTATGGGCACTCCCCTTGGGAACTGCCAAGCTTGGGGAGGTGCCCCGGTATCGTATCACAATCACAACTCCTATCTTTACCCTTTCCTTAGTTCGATCCTATTAGTAGTATTTTGATCTAGTAGAATAAAGTTTATGGCATGATCTAGTTTTGAGTTTTGCCTTATGATCTCTCTATGTAATCGAGTCCATGAGCTATATAATAAAGATTAGTGTTGAGTCAAGGGGTTGATTTTCTTGCTATGTTCTTGGGTGAATAAAAGAAAAGAGAAAAAGAATAAGAAGAAACAAAAGTTCATATTGATCTTATTGATAGTAATGACTTCACATAGAAAGAGTGTGATGATTAAAAGTTGTCGGGAGTTGGCGGACATAGCTTTGGTCATCATTGCAATTAATAAGAAGTAATAAGGAAAGAGAGGTTTCACATATAAATATACTATTATTGACATCTTTTATGATTGGGAGCACTCATCAAAATATGACATGCTAAAGAGTTAATGTTGGACAAGGAAGACAACGTAATGGGTTATGTTTTCTTATATCTGAGATAAAGTATGTTGTCATGGATCATCCAACATGTTGAGCTTGCCTTTCCCCCTCATTCTAGCCAAATTCTCAGCACCAAGTAGAGATACTACTTGTGCTTCCAAATACCCTTAAACCAGTTTTGCCATGAGAGTCCACCATATCTACCTATGGATTGAGTAAGATCCTTCAAGTAAGTTGTCATCGGTGCAAAGCAATAAAAATTGCTCTAAATATGTATAATTAGTGTGGGAGAAATAAGCTTTATACGATCTTGTGATGTGGAAGCAATAAAAGCGACAGACTGCATAATAAAGGTTCATATCACAAGGGGAAATATAAAGTGACGTTCTTTCGCATTAAGATTTTGTGCATCCAACCATAAAAGCGCATGGCAACCTCTGCTTCCCTCTGCGAAGGGCCTATCTTTTATTATTATCTTCTACCTTATGCAAGTGTCATGGTGATCTTCACCTTTCCTTTTTCATTTTATCCTTTGGCAAGCCCAACATGTTGGAAAGAACCTGATATATATATCTAATTGGATGTAGGGGGCATGAGTTATTATTGTTGACATTACCCTCGAGGTAAAAGGTTGTGGGGCGAAACTATAAGCCCCTATCTTTATCTGTGTCCGATTAAAACTTCGTAACCACAAGTATTGTGTGAGTGTTAGCAATTATGAAGGACTAGATGATAGTTGAGTATGTGGACTTGCTTTTTAGCTCTGACATAGACTCTTTCTGATGTTATGATAAATTGCAATTGCTTCAATGACTGAGGTTATAGTTTGTTGGTTCTCAATAAGGTTTCTGATTCATACTTTTGCATTGTGAATGGATCATCACTTGAACATAAGTAATCATATGACAATATCTATATTGTTGTTGTTATGAGAATAATCATGATGCCTCCATGTCCGTATTTTATTTTTATCGACGCCTCTACCTCTAAACATGGGGACATATTTATTGTTATCGGCTTTCTCTTGAGGACAAGCGAGGTCTAAGCTTGGGGGAGTTGATACGTCCATTTTGCATCATGCTTTTATATCGATATTTATTGCATTATGGGCTGTTATTTCACATTATGTCACAATACTTATGGCTATTCTCTCTTATTTTATAAGGTTTACATAAGGAGGGAGAATGCCGACAGCTGGAATTCAGGGCTGAAAAAGGAGCAAATATTAGAGACCTATTCTGCACAACTCCAAAAGTCCTGAAACTCCACGGAATACCTTATAATAAATAATGAAAAATCCTCGCCAAAGATGAAGACCAGGGGGCCCACACCCTGTCCATGAGGGTGCGCCCCCCCTAGGGCGCTCCCCCTACCTCGTGGGCCCCCTGGTGGCTCTCCGATGACCATCTTATGCTATATGAAGTCTTTCGTCGAGAAAAAAATCAGAAGCAACCTTTCGGGACGAAACTCCGCCGCCACGAGGCGGAACCCTGGCGAAACCAATCTAGGGCTCCGGCAGAGCTGTTCTGCCGGGGAAACTTCCCTCCCGGAGGGGGAAATCATCGCCAGCGTCATCACCAATGCTCTTCTCATCGGGAGAGGGCAATCCATCAACATCTTCATCAGCACCATCCCATCTCAAAACCCTAGTTCATCTCTTGTATCCAATTCTTGTTTCCAAGTCCGGGATTGGTACTAGTAGGTTGCTAGTAGTGTTAATTACTCCTTGTAGTTGATGCTAGTTGGTTTAATTGGTGGAAGATCATATGTTCAGATCCTTTATGCATATTATTACCCCTCTGATTATGAACATGAATATGCTTTGTGAGTAGTTACGTTTGTTCCTGGGGACAAGGGAGAAGTCTTGCTATTAGTAGTCATGTGAATTTGGTATTCGATATTTTGATGAGATGTATGTTGTCTAGCCTCTAGTGGTGTTATGTGAATGTCGACTACATAACACTTCACCATTATTTGGGCCTAGAGGAATGCATTTGGAAGTAATAGTAAATGATGGGTTGCTAGAGTGACAGAAGCTTAAACCCTAGTTTATGCGTTGCTTTGTAAGGGGCTGATTTGGATCCATATGTTTCATGCTATGGTTAGGTTTACCTTAATACTTTTGTTGTAGTTGCGGATGCTTGCAATAGAGGTTAATCGTAAGTGGGATGCTTGTTCAAGTAAGAACAGCACCGAAGCACCGGTCCACCCACATGTCAAATTATCAAAGTACCGAACGCGAATCATATGAACGTGATGAAAACTAGGTTGACGATATTCCCATGTGTCCTCGGGAGCGCTTTTCCTTATATAAGAGTTTATCTAGGCTTGTCCTTTGCTACAAAAAGGATTGGGCCACCTTGCTGCACTTCATTTACTTTTGTTACTTGTTGCTCGTTACAAATTATCTTATCACAAAACTATCTGTTACCACTTATTTCATTACTTGCAGAGAATACCTTGTTTTAAACTGCTTATCATTTCCTTCTGCTCCTTGTTGGGTTCAACACTCTTACTTATCGAAAGGACTATGATAGATCCCCTATACTTGTGGGTCATCAGGGATCCATCGGATAGTCGACTCGAGCCAAACCCATGGAATGCAGCCAGACTCCGAAGATTCTACGCCTAGAGCCGGACTCTATGTTCATCTCCTCACCTCCGTCAATTTTTTGCATATCTGTCTTTTCTCTCTTTCTCCCTGTTTACTCTCTTCAAGGCCCTTAAAGGCTATAATTGTGTCCTGGTTACACACTCTTGACGCGCTAACCGCGCTCATTATACCTGGGGGCTTCTTACATAGAAGCTTAATATAACTATTTTTCTGGGCTTTATGTCCTGCACATGTGTCATTCTTCCGCATGTACTGATTTTTAGCCATTATATGCATCAATTTGACTTAAGTTTTGGCCAAGCTGGGTTGGCTAGCTCTTGTATTTATGCCCTACATTCCCGTTAATTCAGCTAGGGCATAAGGGGAGCACCTCTGCGATTGTTACTGCCAGGTCAGCCGGATGTGTACCTCAGACTGGGTGAAGCCGAAAGCAAGCGTTCTTAAGGGAATATTCGGTCGGTGAATAAAAGATGAATTTTATCTAATTTGAAACATGCCCCCAGACGTTTATATCATGCGTCTCTTTTCGCAGTTCGGACATGCACATTAGGGCATGCGTACCCAGGGAAAGGAACCCTTAACGGAACTATTCTCCCTCGAAGATGTTTCTTACTACCCATGTAATATAACATAACTAGTTGGGTACTTATCTGTTCAAGCACTTATGACCCCTACGCCTCGTCTCCACGCATACCCCGGTTTTTACATAACCGAGCGGGTATTCGGATACACTCCGGACTATCGGGTCCAGAGGTCGAAGCAAAAAGGTCCGCCATGACAAATGATTTACAATCCGTCTAGGGACATTACATATGTCACTTGAATTACACAGTCGCTAAGACTGATTCAATTCTTCTTCTATACCATCCAACATGTTGTCTACCCTACAATCCTGTTGGGAATACTTTGCATGTAATTCTACTTGATCATACACTAAACTGACGGGGATCACTTTCCCATCAGGACCCACAGGTCCAACCTCGGCCATGTGGTTCGGGTCCGCTTTGGTATAGCGCGTCTTCACCATAGCCCAGGCTTCCCTTGCACCTTGTCGGCAGGCGGATATCGTCCATAATCGGAAGTGCCACCGCGCTCCCTTGAGCTTCTCTATAAGCTCCCCTATGCCTCTGGGTGGGGACGCGGATGGCCACAAGGCTTGGGAAATACCCTGCATCACCTATCGAACTTGTTCGTGCAGTTGTGAGAGCTCTGGTAGAAGATCACCCGAAGTCTCAGGCATCTCCTCCGCGGGACGACCCGTCAGCATACCTGCAGACATAACTCTGTTAGGCGGCTTCTTCGCCGAACTCCTTTAAAAGTTCGTTCAAGCACTTACTAAAAATGTCGCGCCGAAGCCGTTTATTCTCCTTCACGGAGTCCGCAAGCTGGGCTCAGAAATCTTTCAGTTCCACGCCCAGCCGAATATTGGCGTCTTGGAGATCATTTTTCTCCTGCCTGACTCGCGTAAACACGCGCTCGCCGGCATTTCGCTATCGATCATCACGTGCCGCATCCACCGCCACGGCCTTTGGATTCACTCCGGGGCCACCTGCAACATCTATTGTTAGATTTGCATACATGTCGCGTACTACCTGCTACCCATATTCTTTGCAATGGAAACAAGTGTTACCAGAGGGATCCTTCTCTGACTACTTCAATGCGGCAACAGTGGCCCCTAGCTGGGCCTTGCACTCTTCCAGCTCTTGAGACAATTGGGAATTCTACTCTGTAAGAACCTGCACAGATAATGATCCTTAAATCAGTTGTGTCAACTATTTCAAGTCTCAGGGGCTACTGATATATATAATCGTCAGATTTACTTACCCGTATATCCCTTACATACTGGTTCGTGGCTCCGGCTAGACCATTTTGAGCAGCACGGATGTACGCGTCTCCGGAATTGAAGGCATCAAATGCCTCTGGTGAGAAACAAGCGTCACGGAGTATGGCCTGGCGATGCCTGTGATTCATGGCGCTCTCCACTTCGGAATTGGTAGCGGATAGTCTGTCTGCATCCTCTGTAGGAGGAACATCCGGCGTCTGCCTCGCGTTAGCTTCCGCCTCTATGTCCGGCCCTGGAGCCCGACTGGTCGAGGCGTGATCGGCAGCCTCTTCGGATATAGTCCGGCGGGTGTTTTTTCTAGGAAACACGGATGTCATTATACTTTGAGCAAGATGACAACCACGGAATGAGGTTTTGTGTTATACCTCAGTGCTGGCATCTCCCTCCTGACCACCTTCCCTTTTTGCCTACCCGGCTTCGGCGCCTCTTGTTGGCGAGTTGCTGCAGGTTCGGCACGGCGTCCCGAAGGCCTTCCCTGTAAGACATCATGCGTGTACGGTAGGTGAAGTGCATAAAAGGGAATCATTTTTGGGGAGTTGGGACTTTGGTTTTTCTTATGTGCGATGTAGGGAGTAGTCCTGGATAGTCGGTCGTTATGGCCACCATGGCATCGTCGCAGCTCAATTGATAGAATTGTCTGTCTATCGGCTCCACGAATATGTCCGGATCCTCTTCAAGTCCGGGATCGAGGGCTCAGCCAGGGTCCTATGGTTGTGGAGCTGGGATGTTGACCTCCCTTATCGCTTTTCGCGGTTCCTGCCGTGAAATGGCAAGGTGAGTACCTATGACGAAGAATACATGAAGGTTGAGAGTAAAAAGGGTACAACTCACCCAGCTTGGAGGGTTGTACATGGAGAATCCGTCCTGTGGTTTAATGTGGATGAACTCCTCTTCCTCTCCCTTGAATAACTTGGACAAAACTTTTGCTAAATCAGCAGGTGAGTCCGGTCCCTTGCGCCCGCAACGGGTGTCATCGTCTTCTCCGTTAAAACACCACAGGGGGTGCCCTCGATATTGAAGTGGTTGCACCCCCCACCCCCCCCCCCGCATTATGCATATTGAC
>NC_057800.1:615834994-615959984 GCF_018294505.1 Triticum aestivum
ATAACATCAATTATTGTCAATCCTGATTGAGCCAGCGCTTTAATCCGGTTCATCAGATAAAGGACTTCTCCGTTATCTTCCTCCGGGGGGCTCCGTGGGTGCCAACTTCGACGTTTCTTTAGTGGAGCATTGTCGAACCAAGGAAGACCCCGCCGAACAGGGTCTGGAAGAGGGACGTCCTCCATGTAAAACCACTCCGAAGGCCATTCTTTGGACATCTTCTTTGGAGTACCGGACGGGTATCCGGTCTCAGCGATGCGCCATATTTTGGCTCCGCCCACTTGATAAAGTGACCCCTTCTGTGTGCGGGGCACAAGGCAGAATAGCCGTTTCCACAGCTCGAAATGAGCCTCGCAGCCCAAAAACAGCTCACAAATGGCAACATAGCCGGTGATGTGTAATATGGAAGCGGGGGTGAAATTATGCAACTGGAGGCCGTAAAACTCCAGGAGTCCGCGAAGGAACGGATGAATCGGAAATCCGAGTCCCCTTAGTAAGTAAGGGACAAGGCATACCCGCTCCCCCTTGGAGGGATTTGGGAAGCTCTCTGCTTGCTCCCCGCCATTATAAGTGGCGAGCCCGGCTCTGACAGGAACCATATACGCTGGAGGGAGAAATCCCTGGGTCTGCAACTCTACTAATCGGCCGTGTGGGACGGAACACTTCTCCCAATTACCGGGCTTCGGGCTACAGGAGCGAGAGGAGGAGCTGCGGTGGCTGGCCATGTTGGAATGGATTTTTCCGAGTGCGCTCCGATGGATTCTCGCTGTGGGAAGATGGTGTGGATTGGATCTAAGAATCCCCATCCCTTTAATAGACTATTTATTTACTTGGCTAGGGGGGGCGAATGTAAAAATGCCCTGGCTCCTCGCATTCGCTTGACACATGGAAGATAGACCTTATTGGGTGCAGAAGCCAAGGAGTCCAACATTTATGGGAGCCGGACACTACTTAACAGATATTCAAGATTTGGAGAAGAACACGCCTTGCAATGCCGAAGACAATGCTGCGCGCCAGACTCAACGTCATTGAAGCCTGGTTCGGGGGCTACTGAGGGAGTCCTGGATTAGGGGGTCTCCGGATAGCCGGACTATATCCTTTGGCTGGACTGTTGGACTATGAAGATACAAGATTGAAGACTTCGTCCCATGTCCGGATGGGACTCTACTTGGCGTGGAAGGCAAGCTAGGCAATACATATATGTATATCTCTTCCCTTGTAACCGAACTTGTGTAACCCTAGCCCCCTCCAGTGTCTATATAAACCAGAGGGTTTAGTCCGTAGGACAACATACAATCATACCATAGGCTAGCTTCTAGGGTTTAGCCTCTACGATCTCATGGTAGATCAACTCTTGTAATACTCATATCATCAAGATAAATCAAGCAGGACGTAGGGTATTACCTCCATCAAGAGCGCCCGAACCTGGGTAAACATCGTGTCCCCTGCTTCCTGTTACCATCCGCATTAGATGCACAGTTCGGGACCCCCTACCCGGGATCCGCCGGTTTTGACACCGACAATAACCCTTAGGAACAACAGGTAATTCATATCTAGGGGGAGAATCTTCATCATCACTTTCATAAATATTATCAGTTTCAATAATCTCATTCTCTCTAGCCCTAGCAAGTTCTTCATCAAGAAATTCACCTCGTGGCACAATAGTATCGAACATAGAAGTAGTTTCATCATAAGTATCATGCATAGCAGAAGTGGCACCATCAATAACATGTGACATACCAGAATTAATAGCAGAAGCAGGTTTAGGTGTCGCAAGTTTACTCAAAACAGAAGGTGAATCAAGTGCAGAGCTAGATGGCAGTTCCTTACCTCCCCTCGTAGTTGAGGGATAAATCTTGATTCTTGGATCTTTCAAGTTCTGCATAACGATAAGTAAATATAAATCCCAAGTGACTCAAAGAATAGAGCTATGCTCCCTGGCAACGGTGCTAGAAAATAGTCTTGATAACCCACAAGTATAGGGGATCGCAACAATTTTCGAGGGTAGAGTATTCAACCCAAATTCATCAATGTAATCTAGGCATGTAACAATGATAACCTAGGGTGACACAGAACTAGCTCCAGTTCATCAATGTAATCTAGGCATGTATTCTGAATATAGTCATACGTGCTTATGGAAAAGAACTTGCATGTCATCTTTTGTCCTACCCTCCCATGGCAGCGGGGTCCTATTGGAAACTAAGGGATATTAACACATAGTGAATACATGAACTCCTCAAACTACGATCATCACCGGGAGTGGTCCCGATTATTGTCACTTCATGGTTGCCGGATCATAACACATAGTAGGTGACTATAGACTTGCAAGATAGGATCAAGAACTCTCATATATTGATGAAAACATAATAGGTTCAGATCTGAAATCATGGCACTCCGGCCCTAGTGACAAGCATTAGGCATAGCAAAGTCATAGCAACATCAATCTTAGAACATATTGGATACTAGGTGTCAAACCCTAACAAAACTAACTCGATTACATGATAAATCTCATCCAACCCATCACCGTCCAGCAAACCTGCGATGGAATTACTCACACATGGCGGTGAGCATCATGAAATTGGTGATGGAGGAAGGTTGATGATGACGATGATGACGGATTCCCCTCTCTGGAGCCCCGAACGGACTCCAGATCATCCCTCCCAAGAGAGTTTAGGGCTTGGCAGAGGCTCCGTATCGTAAAACGCGATGCATCCTTCTCCCTGATTTTTTCTCTCCTTGAAAGTGAATATACGGAGTCAGGGTTGAGGTCGGTGGAGCATCAGGGGGCCCACGAGGCAGGGGGCGCGCCCAGGGGGTAGGCCGCGCCCCCACCCTCGTGGATAGGGTGTGGGCCCCCTGACGTGGATCTTTCTTCCAGTATTTTTTATATATTCCAAAATAATTCTCCGTTGATTTCAGGTCATTCCGAGAACTTTTATTTCTGCACAAAAATAACACCATGGCAATTCTGCTGCAAACAGTGTCAGTCCAGGTTAGTTCCATTCAAATCATGCAAGTTAGAGTCCAAAACAAAGGCAAAAGTGTTTGGAAAAGTAGATACGACGGAGATGTATCAAGTTGTGATTTGATAACGGGATCAGATCATTAGGAGAATGATGTGATGGACAAGACCCATCCGTTAGCTTAGCATATGATCGTTCAGTTTATTGCTACTGCTTTCTTAATGTGAAATACATATTCCTTCGACCATGAGATCATGCCATTCCCGGATACCGGAGGAATACCTTGTGTGCTATCAAACGAAACAACGTAACTAGGTGATCTTAAAGAGGATCTACAGGTATCTCCGAAGGTATAGTTGAGTTGGCATGGATCCAGATTGGGATTTGTCACTCCATGTATTAGGGAGGTATCTCTAGGCCCTCTCAGTAATGCAACATCACAAGAAGCTTGCAAGCAAAGTGACTAAGGAGTTAGTTACAACATAATGTATTATAGAATGAGTAATGAGACTTGCCGGTAACGAGATTTTTTTGACCAGAAGACATCCAATGGGCCAAAGAAGTACCGAAGAGGGAGCCCGAGGTGAGCACAACACACGAGGGCGCGCCTGGAGGCCCAGGCGCGCCCTGGTGGGTTGTGCCCACCTCGGTGGCCTCCTGCGCCGCCTCTTTGCTCTATAAATACCCCAATATTTCAGAAAACCTAGGGAGTCAACGAAAATTAATTCCAGCAGCCGCAAGTTCCAGAACCACCAGATCCAATCTAGACACCATCACGGAGGGGTTCATCATGTCCATTCGTGGCTCTCCGATGATGCGTGACTAGTATTTTGTAGACCTTCGGGTCCGTAGTTAGTAGCTAGATGGCTTCCTCTCTCTCTCTCTCTTTTGATTCTCAATACAATGGTCTCTTGGAGATCCATATGATGTAACTCTTTTTTCGGTGTGTTTGTTGGGATCCGATGAACTTTGAGTTTATGATCAGATCTATCTTTTTATCCATGGAAGTTATTTGAGTCTTCTTTGATCTATTATATGCATGATTGCTTATAGCCTCATATTTCTTCTTCGATATTTGGGTTTTGTTTGGCCAACTTGATATATTTATCTTGCAATGGGAAGAGGTGCTTTGTGATGGGTTCGATCTTACGGTGCTTGATCCCAGTGATAGAAGGGGAACTGACACGTATGTATCGTTGCTATTAAGGATAACAAGATGGGGTCTATTTCTACATAAATAGATCTTGTCCACATCATGTCATCATTCTTATTGCATTACTCTGTTTCTCCATGAACTTAATACACTAGATGCATGCTGGATAGCGGTCGATGTGTGGAGTAATAGTAGATGCAGGCAGGAGTCGGTCAACTAATCTTGGACGTGATGCCTATATAATGATCATTGCCTGGATATCGTCGTGATTATTTGAAGTTTTATCAACTGCTCAACAGTAATTCGTTTACCCACCATTTTCTATTTTTCTCGAGAGAAGCCACTAGTGAAATCTACGGCCCCAGGTCTCTTCTTTAATATGTTTGCCTTAACAATCTATTTTTATTTGCTTTTATTTTCAGATCTATTAAACCAAAAAGACAAAGATACCTTGTGGCAATTTATTCTTATTTATTTTATCTCGCGTTCCCCCGAGATCTATTTATCCAATCTACTACAATTTTATCCCATCCACTTGCCAATTTCTGGCGACGTTGCCCGAAAGGGATTGACAACCCCTTTAATACGTCGGGTTGCGAGTATTTGTTATTTGTGTGCATGTGCCATTCACATAGTGTTGCGTGGTTCTCCTACTGGTTCTATAACCTTGGTATCATCACTGAGGGAAATACCTACCGTTGTTGTGATGCATCATCCCTTCCTCTTTGGGGAAATACCGACATAGTTCAAGCATACATCAAAAGGAATTTCTGGCGCTGTTGCTAGGGAGACATCATCAACATCTACCAGGTTCCTAATCAAAAATATCATCTCCTTCCAATTTACATTATTTGCCATTTGCCTCTCGTTTTCCTCTCCCCCACTTCACAAAAAATTGCCGTTTTATCCGCCCTCTTTTTCATTCGTCGTTTTCTTGCCGGATATGTTTTCGAGTGCAATCTTATTGCATAGTCACAATGACTCAAGAGAACACCAAGTTGTGTGATTTCTCCAATACCAACAACAATGATTTTATTAGCACTCCGATTGCTCCTCCCGCCACTAGTGCGGAGTCTTGTGATATTAATACTGCTTTGCTGAATCTTGTTATGAAAGATCAATTTTCCGGTACTCCTAATGAGGATGCCACTTCCCATCTTAACACATTCGTGGAATTATGCGATATGAAAAATAAAAAATATGTGGACAATGATGTTGTGAAGTTGAAATTATTTCCGTTTTCTTTGTGAGATCGTGCAAAAATATGGTTTTCTTCTTTGCCTCGCAATAGTATCAATTCTTGGGGTAAGTGCAAGGACTCTTTTATTACTAAGTATTTTCTGCTCGCAAAAATTATTTCCCTTAGAACCCAGATCATGAATTTCAAGCAACCTGAACATGAGCATGTTGCACGATCTTGGGAAAGGATGAAATTGATGCTGAGGAGTTGCCCAACTCATGGGTTAAATCTTTGGATGATCATATAAAAAATTTATGCGGGGTTGAATTTTGTCTCTCATAATCTTGTAGATTCCTCCGTGGGTGGTACTTTATGGAAATTACTTTGGGTGAAGCCACCAAATTGCTTGATAATATTATGGAAAATTATTCACAATGGCATACCGAAAGAGCTCCTACTAGTAAAGAAGTTAATTCAGTTGAAGAAATTTCTTCTTTGGGTGAAAAAGTTGATGCTCTTATGAAATTGGTTGCTAATAAAAGTGCTCCTATCAATTTTAATGATGTGCCTGATACGTCTCCAACGTATCTATAATTTTTGATTACTCCATGCTATACTATCTACTGTTTTGGACATTATTGGGCTTTATTATCCACTTTTATAATATTTTTGGGACTAACATATTAACCGGAGGCCCAGCCTAGAATGGCTGTTTATTGCCTATTTTAGGGTTTCGAAGAAAAGGAATATCAAACGGAGTCCAAACGGAATGAAACATTCGGGAATGTGATTTTCTCATTGAACATGATGCAGGAGACTTGGACCCTACGTCAAGAAACAAAGGAGGATATGATACGCTCTTTCACACATAAACCTCCTTATATCTTCCTCAAAACAGCCACCATACCTACCTATTATGGCATTTCCATAGCCATTCCGAGATATATTGCCCTGCAACTTTCCACCGTTCCGTTTATCATGACACATTCATTATTGCCATATTTCTTAGCATGATCATGTAGTTGACATAGTATTTGTGGCAAAGCCACCGTTCATAATTCTTTCATACATGTCACTCTTGGTCCATTGCATATCCCGGTACACCATCGGAGGCATTCATATAGAGTCATCTTTTGTTCTAGTATCGAGTTGTAAATAAATAGAAGTGTGATGATCATCATTTTCTAGAGCATTGTCCCAAGTGAGGAATAAATAAAAAAGAGAAAGGCCATAAAAAAGGAGAAGACCCAAAAAAAGAGGAAAAAAAGAGAAAGGCCATATAAAAAAAGAGAAGGCCCAAAAAAATAATGAGAGAAAAAGAGAGAAGGGACAATGTTACTATCCTTTGTCACACTTGTGCTTCAAAGTAGCACCATAATATTCATGATAGAGAGTCTCTTGTTTTGTCACTTTCATATACTAGTGGTAATTTTTCATTATAGAACTTGGCTTGTATATCCCAACAATGGGCCTCCTCAAGTGCCATAGGTCTTCGTGAGCAAGCAAGTTGGATTCACACCCACTAGTTTCTTTTGTTGAGCTTGCATACATTTATAGCTCTAGTGCATCCATTGCATGGCAATCCTTACTCCTTGAATTAACATCAATCAGTGGGCATCTCCATAGCCCATTGATTAGCCTCGTTGATGTGAGACTTTCTCCTTTTTTGTCTTCTCCACATAAACCCCCTCATTATATTCTATCCCACCCATAGTGCGATGTCCATGGCTCGCGCTCATATATTGCATGAAAGTTTATAGGTTTGAGATTACTAAAGTATGAAACAAATGCTTGGCTTGTCATCGGGGTTGTGCATGATGAGAGCATTCTTGTGTGATGAAAATGAAACATGACTAAACCATATGATTTTGTAGGGATGAACTTTCTTTGGCCATGTTATTTTGAGAAGACATAATTGCTTAGTTAGTATGCTTGAAGTATTATTATTTTTATGTCAATATGAACTTTTGTCTTGAATCTTTTGGATCTGAATATTCATACCACAATTGAGAAGAATTACATTAAAATTATGCCAAGTAGCACTCCGCATCAAAAATTCTATTTTTATCATTTACCTACTCGAGGACGAGAAGGAATTAAGCTTGGGGATGCTTGATGCGTCTCCAACGTATCTATAATTTTTGATTGCTCCATGCTATATTATCTACTGTTTTGGACATTATTGGGCTTTATTATCCACTTCTATATTATTTTTGGGACTAACCTATTAACCGGAGGCCCAACCCAGAATTGCTGTTTTTTGCCTATTTTAGGGTTTCGAAGGAAAAGAATATCAAATGGAGTCCAAATGGAATGAAACCTTTGGGAACGTGATTTTCTCAACGAACAAGACCCGAGAGACTTGGACCCTACATCAAGAAAGAAAAGAGGAGGCCACGAGGTAGGGGGGCGCGCCTACCCCCCCTCCCCCCAGGCGTGCCATCCACCCTCGTGGGCCCCATGTTGCTCCACCGACGTACTCCTTCCTCCTATATATACCTACATACCCCCAAACGATCAGAGACGGAGCCAAAACCCTAATTCCACCGCCACAACTTTCTGTATACACGAGATCCCATCTTGGGGCCTGTTTCAGAGCTCCGCCGTAGAGGGCATCGATCACGGAGGGCTTCTACATCAACAGCATAGCCCCTCCAATGAAGTGTGAGTAGTTTACCTCAGACCTATGGGTCCATAGTTGTTAGCTAGATGGCTTCTTCTCTCTTTTTGGATCTCAATACAATGTTCTCCCCCTCTCTTGTGGAGAACTATTCAATGTAATCTTCTTTTTGCGGTGTGTTTGTTGAGACCGATGAATTGTGGGTTTATGATCAAGTCTATCTATGAACAATATTTGAATCTTCTCGGAATTCGTTTATGTATGATTGGTTATCTTTGCAAGTCTCTTCGAATTATCAGTTTGGTTTGGCCTACTAGATTGATCTTTCTTGCAATGGGAGAAGTGCTTAGCTTTCGGTTCAATCTTGCGGTGTCCTTTCCCAATGACAGTAGGGGCAGCAAGGCACGTATTGTATTGTTGCCATCGAGGATAACAAGATGGGGTTTTCTTCATATTGCATGAGCCTATCCCTCTACATCATGTCATCTTGCTTAAGGCGTTACTCTGTTTTTAACTTAATACTCTAGATGCATGCTGGATAGCGGTCGATGAGTGGAGTAATAGTAGTAGATGCAGGTAGGAGTCGGTCTACTTGTCTCGGACGCGATGCCTATATACATGATCATACCTAGATATTCTCATAACTATGCTCAATTCTGTCAATTGCTCAATAGTAATTTGTTCACCCACCGTAGAATACTTATGCTCCCGAGAGAAGCCACTAGTGAAACCTATGGCCCCCAGGTCTATCTTTATCATATTAATCTCCTACTACTTAGTTATTTCTTTTGCTTTTAGTTTGCCTTTATTTTACTTTGCATCTTTATCACAAAAATACCAAAAATATTATCTTATCATATCTATCATATCTCACTCTCGTAAGTGGCCTTATAGGGATTGACAACCCCTATTTGCGATGGTTGCAAGGATTTATTTGTTTTGTGCAGGTACGAGGGACTCGCGCGTAGCCTCCTACTAGATTGATACCTTGGTTCTCAAAAACTGAGGGAAATACTTACGCTACTTTGCTGCATCATCCCTTCCTCTTCGGGGAAAACCAACTATGTGCTCAAGAGGTAGCAAGAAGGATTTCTAGCGCCGTTGCCGGGGAGGTCTACGCAAAAGTCAACATACCAAGTACCCATCACATACCCTTATCTCCCGCATTACATTATTTGCCTTTTGCCTCTCATTTTCCTCTCCCCCACTTGACCCTTGCCATTTTATTTGCCCTCTCTCTCTATCCTCCCTCTCTTTCTCTTTTTTCCTCCTTTTGCCTGCTTGCTTTTTGTTTGCTTGTGTGTTAGTTTGTTTGCTTGTCATTATGGCTAGTCCCTTATCTTCTCCATTGACCCCTGAGTTCGAAATCTTTCATTTTAAACAAAGACTAGGAGAAAACTTAAAAGATGTCTGGTTGAGAAAAATGGAGTCTTATCGTAATTGTACCTCTGAAATAAACCTGAGAATTTTGCTTCGCAATTTTTATGTTGGATTGAATATGTCTCATAGACAACTCTTGGATTGTGTTGCCAAAGGCAATTTTATTGAAATCGATCCCCATATTGCGCTTGAAATTATAGAAGGTATGGTGGGAACACTACCTCAACAAAAGGGGCCTCATCCTACCCAGGAAGAGACACAAGTTTTTGAAAAAAATTGTGAAGTTACTAAAAACTTGCAGAAATCTCTTGAACCTCTTAAGAACATTAGTGGAAATATTCACCGCATGAATATGTTGATTACCCTTTACAATAAGTGGTTGGATTTGTTAGATCTAAAAATTTCAGAATATGAAGGGAAACGTAAAGAACCTCCCGGATTCGAGCTTGATTCCGCTAAAAAGTTGAAAACTAAAGATGGCAATACCTAGATCTATTCTTGCTTGTTATGCCTAGCTAGGGGCGTTAAATGATAGCGCTTGTTGGGAGGCAACCCAATTTTATTTTTATTCCTTCCTTTTTGCTCCTGTTTAGTAATAAATAATTTATCTAGCCTCTGTTTTGGTTGTGTTTTTTGTGTTTAATTAGTGTTTGTTCCAAGTAGAACCATTGGGGAGACTTGGGGAAAGTCTTGTTGAACTTGCTGTAAAAAACAGAAACTTTGGCGCTCACGAGAACTGCTGTCATTTTTATTTGAAAAGTACTATTTAGTTAATTATTTTTTAATATGATTAATAGATAAATTCCTCACGTCTAGAAATTTATTTTAGACTTTTTGGGGTTCCAGATCTTGCGCTAGCTACAGATTACTACAGACTGTTCTGTTTTTGACAGATTCTGTTTTTCGTGTGTTGATTGCTTATTTTAATGAATCTATGGCTAGTAAAATAGTTTATAAACCATAGAGAAGTTGTAATACAGTAGGTATAACATCAATATAAATAAAGAATGAGTTAATTACAGTACCTTGAAGTGGTCTTTTATTTTCTTTCGCTAACGGAGCTCACGAGATTTCTACTTTAAGTTTTGTGTTGTGAAGTTTTCAAGTTTTGGGTAAAGATTTGATGGATTATGGAACAAGGAGTGGCAAGAGCCTAAGCTTGGGGATGCCCATGGCACCCCCAAGATAATCTAAGGACACCTAAAAGCCAAAGCTTGGGGATGCCCCGGAAGGCATCCCCTCTTTCGTCTACTTCTATCGGTAACTTTACTTGGAGCTATATTTTTATTCGCCACATGATATGTGTTTTGCTTGGAGCGTCTTGTATGATTTGAGTCTTTGCTTTTTAGTTTACCACAATCATCCTTGCTGTACACACCTTTTGAGAGAGCCATACATGATTTGGAATTTGTTAGAATACTCTATGTGCTTCGCTTATATCTTTTGAGTTATATAGTTTTGCTCTAGTACTTCACTTATATCTTTTAGAGCACGGTGGTGGATTTGTTTTATAGAAACTATTGATCTCTCATGCTTCACTTAGATTATTTTGAGAGTCTTAAATAGCATGGTAATTTCTTAAAATCCTAATATGCTAGGTATTCAAGATTAGTAAAATTTTCTTAAGAGTGTTTTGAATACTAAGAGAAGTTTGATGCTTGATGATTGTTTTGAGATATGGAGGTAATAATATCAAAGTCGTGCTAGTTGAGTAGTTGTGAAATTGAGAAATACTTGTGTTGAAGTTTGCAATTCCCGTATCATGCACGTATGGTAAACGTTATGCAACAAATTTGAAACATGAGGTGTTATTTGATTGTCTTCCTTATGAGTGGCGGTCGGGGACGAGCGATGGTATTTTCCTACCAATCTATCCCCCTAGGAGCATGCGCCTAGTACCAAGTTTTTTGATGACTTTTATATTTTTGCAATAAGTATGTGAGTTCTTTATGACTAATGTTGAGTCCATGCATTATACGCACTCTCACCCTTCCATCCTTGCTAGCCTCTTTGGTACCGTGCATTGCCCTTTCTCACATTGAGAGTTGGCGCAAACTTCGCCGGTGCATCCAAACCCTGTGATATGATATGATCTTTCACACATAAACCTCCTTATATCTTCCTCAAAACAGCCACCATACCTACCTATTATGGCATTTCCATAGCCATTCTGAGATACATTGCCATGCAACTTTCCACCGTTCCGTTTATCATGACACATTCATTATTGTCATATTGCTTAGCATGATCATGTAGTTGACGTAGTATTTGTGTCAAAGCCACCATTCATAATTCTTTCATACATGTCACTCTTGGTCCATTGCATATCCCGGTACACCGCCGGAGGCATTCATATAGAGTCATCTTTTGTTCTAGTATCGAGTTGTAATCATTGAGTTGTTAAAAAATAGAAGTGTGATGATCATCATTTTCTAAAGCATTCTCCCAGGTGAGGAATAAAAAAAAGAGAAAGGCCATAAAAAAGTAGAAGTCCTAAAAAACAGAAAAAAAGAGAAAGGCCATATAAAAAAAGAGAAGGCCCCAAAAATAATGAGAGAAAAAGAGAGAACGGACAATGTTACTATCCTTTGCCACACTTGTGCTTCAAAGAAGCACCATAATCTTGATGATAGAGAGTCTCTTGTTTTGTCACTTTCATATACTAGTGGGAATTTTTCATTATATAACTTGGCTTGTATATTCCAACAATGGGCCTCATCAAGTGCCCTAGGTCTTCGTGAGCAAGCAAGTTGGATGCACACCCACTAGTTTCTTTTGTTGAGCTTTCATACATTTATAGCTCTAGTGCATCTATTGCATGGCAATCCCTACTCCTTGCATTAACATAAATCGGTGGGCATCTCCATAGCCCATTGATTAGCCTCGTTGATGTGAGACTTTCTCTTTTTTTGTCTTCTCCACATAACCCCCCTCATTATATTCTATTCCACCCATAGTGCTATGTCCATGGTTCGCGCTCATATATTGCGTGAAAGTTTATAGGTTTGAGATTACTAAAGTATGAAACAATTGCTTGGCTTGTCATCGGGGTTGTGCATGATGAGAGCATTCTTGTGTGACGAAAATGAAACATGACTAAACTATATGATTTTGTAGGGATGAACTTTCTTTGGCCATGTTATTTTGAGAAGACATAAATGCTTCGTTAGTATGCTTGAAGTATTCTTATTTTTATGTCAATATGGACTTTTGTCTTGAATCTTTCGGATCTGAATATTCATACCTCAATTGAGAAGAATTACATTAAAATTATGCCAAGTAGCACTCCGCATCAAAAATTCTGTTTTTATCATTTACCTACTCGAGGACGAGCAGGAATTAAGCTTGGGGATGCTTGATACGTCTCCAACGTATCTATAATTTTTTATTGCTCCATGCTATAATATCTACTATTTTGGACATTATTGGGCTTTATTATCCACTTTTATATTATTTTTGGGACTAACGTATTAACTGGAGGCCCAGCCCAGAATTGTTGTTTTTTGCATATTTTCGGGTTTCGGAGAAAAGGAATATCAAACGGAGTCCAAATGGAATGAAACCTTCGGGAATGTGATTTTCTCAACGAACAAGACCTGGGAGACTTGGACCCTACGTCAAGAAAGAAAAGAGGAGGCCACGAGGTAGGGGCGCGCCTACCCCCATAGGCCCGCCCTCCACCCTCGTGGGCCCCCTGTTGCTCCACTGACGTACTCCTTCCTCCTATATATACCTACGTACCCCCAAACGATCAGAGATGGAGCCAAAACCCTAATTCCACTGCCGCAACTTTCTGTATCCACGAGATCCCATCTTGGGGCCTGTTCCGGAGCTCCGCTGGAGGGGGCATCGATCACGGAGGGCTTCTACATCAACACCATAGCCCCTCCAATGAAGTGTGAGTAGTTTACCTCAGACCTACGGGTCCATAGTTATTATCTAGATGGCTTCTTCTCTCTTTTTGGATCTCAATACAATGTTCTCCCCCTCTCTTGTGGAGAACTATTCGATGTAATCTTCTTTTTGCGATGTGTTTGTTGAGACCGTTGAATTGTGGGTTTATGATCAAGTCTATCTATGAACAATATTTGAATCTTCTCTGAATTCTTTTATGTATGATTGGTTATCTTTGCAAGTCTCTTCGAATTATCAGTTTGGTTTGGCCTACTAGATTGATCTTTCTTGCAATGGGAGAAGTGCTTAGCTTTGGGTTCAATCTTGCGGTGTCCTTTCCCAGTGACAGTAGGGGCAGCAAGGCACGTATTGTATTGTTGCCATCGAGGATAACAAGATGGGGTTTTCTTCATATTGCATGAGTCTATCCCTCTACATCATGTCATCTTGCTTAAGGCGTTACTCTGTTTTTAACTTAATACTCTAGATGCATGCTGGATAGCGGTCGATGAGTGGAGTAATAGTAGTAGATGCAGGTAGGAGTCGGTCTACTTGTCTCGGACGCGATGCCTATATACATGATCATACCTAGATATTCTCATAACTATGCTCAATTCTGTCAATTGCTCAATAGTAATTTGTTCACCCACCGTAGAATACTTATGCTCTCGAGAGAAGCCACTAGTGAAACCTATGGCCCCCGGGTCTATCTTTATCATATTAATCTCCTACTACTTAGTTATTTCTTTTGCTTTTAGTTTGCCTTTATTTTACTTTGCATCTTTATCACAAAAATACCAAAAATATTATCTTATCATATCTATCAGATCTCACTCTCGTAAGTGGCCTTATAGGGATTGACAACCCCTATTTGCGTTGGTTGCGAGGATTTATTTGTTTTGTGCAGGTACGAGGGACTCACGCGTAGCCTCCTACTGGATTGATACCTTGGATCTCAAAAACTGAGGGAAATACTTACACTACTTTGCTGCATCATCCCTTCCTCTTCGGGGAAAACCAACGCAGTGCTCAAGAGGTAGTAGTGCCTTCATCTACGTTGATTGAGCAAAATAGTGATGCCATAGATGTGAATTTTATCTCGTGAAACAATGTTAGTAACAAGGCTTATAGAGGTAATTTTAATCCTAGGCCTTTTCCTAGTAATTCCTCTAATGATTATGGTAATTCCTTTGGTAATCCTTCTTATAATAATAATAGGAACACCTCTGATCTTGAGAATAATATTAAAGAATTTATCACACTCAAAAAAAATTCAATGCTAGAATGGAAGAAAAGTTGAATAAGATTGATGATTTGTCTAAGTGTTGATAGAATTTCTCATGATGTAGAAAATCACAAGATGAAAATATTTGTGCCTAAAGTTGAGGAATCAATTAAAGCTCTTTATCTTTCTATGGATGAAAGTAAGAAAAGAACCGCTATGCTTAGAGCTGGAAGAGAATTTTTAGAGAAGGTGTTTTCTAGTGATTGCTTTCATAAAAGTGATGAAGATCTTAAAATGATTGGTGTTTGTTCTATTGATTCCTTGTTTAGTAAAA
Organism: Triticum aestivum; assembly: GCF_018294505.1. NCBI lineage: Eukaryota > Viridiplantae > Streptophyta > Magnoliopsida > Poales > Poaceae > Triticum > Triticum aestivum. Next base: position 615,849,744 of record NC_057800.1, read on the forward strand.
TTAAGATTTATGATAAGGGACGGAAGAAGAGTCAACTTTAGCTAGAAGGCGTCCCTATAATTCGGAGGGTGAAAGTCTTGCTGAGAAAATTGATAAAAGTGGGTTTGAAGAGGTCAAAACTTTAACTAGTGATGTGCCCACACTTTTGGATTACAAAGACTTTAATTATGATAGTTGCTCTTTGATTGATTGTATTTGTTTGTTGCAATCCATGATAAATTCACCCCATGCTTATGAACAAAATAAAGCTTTTACTAAACATATTGTTGATGCTATGAGGAAAGCTTTGGAAGGAAAATTGGAATTAGAAGTTTAATTCCTAGAAAATTACATGTTGAGTGGGAACTTACTATCAAAGTCCAGATTAAAAATTATAAGTGTTTTGCTTTATGTGACTTGGGTGCTAGTGTTTCTACAATTCTGAAATCTCTATGTGATGTGCTTGGTCTTTCCAATATTGAAGAATGTTGTTTAAATTTGCACTTGGAAGATTATACTCTTAAAAGCTATGGGAAGAATTAATGATGTTCTTATTCTTGAAAATAGGAATTATGTGCCCATAGATTTGGAGGACGACAACGACGCCACCATCCAGAAGAAGAAGAACAAGAAACGCAACAAGAAGCGCAAGGACAAAGCAGTGCTGGCTGTCGAAGGGTCGAGCGCCCCAAGTACCGGCACGAAGGCTAAGACCGAGGCTCCAGGCAAGGAAGTTGCCGCGTGCACTGATTGCCGGGAAGTCGCGCCTGCCAAGAGGGCCGGGAAAGCTGATGGGCCATACTGCAAGATCCATTGGACCAAGGGCCACGATCTTCAGGAGTGTCATCAAGTCGAGTAACTCGTCAAGAAGAACAGGGATGAGTACGAGAAGCGCGACAAGGAGAAAGATCAAGATGGCGCTGGCAGGAAGGGTTGGGGCTGCAGAACAAGTCGCCCCGACAAGGCCCCTTAGTATCAAGGGAAACCCGCCAGAGGCCGTGAGAAGAAGGAACGCAATGATGAAAGTGATGACGGAGATGAAGAGGAAACCAGCAAGCAGAAGTTCCAGAAAGCCACTGATGTCCTATGCATTGACGGGGTGCATCCTTGCACTCCTCTCAATGCTAGCTTAAACAGTGGGCGCGTGAGGTCAATGTCGTGGAGCCAGCGGTAGATTCTCGAAAGATGCTCAAATGGTCCCGCACGCCCATCATATTTGATGAAGAGGATCACCCTCACCGCACCACCGCGGTAGGGTGTTTGCCATTGTTGGTCTCACCAACAATCTGCAACCTCAAGGTCACAAAGATGTTGGTTGACGGCGGGGCTGGGTTGAATCTGATTTCTCCCAAGGTCATCAGCAAACTCCAGATAGCAGATGAAGACTCAAGGTTACTGGTACCTTCCAAGGGATCAACCCTAGCAGGAGTCGTCCTAAGGGGAAGATCACACTACCTGTAACGTTCGGGGGAGAGTTAAACTACCAGACTGAGAAGATCATGTTTGATGTGGTTGACCTCCCCCTGCCGTACAATGAAATACTGGGTTTGAAGAGGTCAAAACTTTAACTAGTGATGTGCCCACTCTTTTGGATTACAAAGACTTTAATTATGATAGTTGCTCTTTGATTGATTGTATTTGTTTGTTGCAATCCATGATAAATTCACCCCATGCTTATGAACAAAATAAAGCTTTTACTAAACATATTGTTGATGCTATGAGGAAAGATTTGGAAGGAAAATTGGAATTAGAAGTTTAATTCCTAGAAAATTACATGTTGAGTGGGAACCTACTATCAAAGTCCAGATTAAAAATTATGAGTGTTTTGCTTTATGTGACTTGGGTGCTAGTGTTTCTACAATTCTGAAATCTCTATGTGATGTGCTTGGTCTTACCAATATTGAAGAATGTTCTTTAAATTTGCACTTGGCGGATTATACTATTAAAAAGCCTATGGGAAGAATTTATGATGTTCTTATTCTTGAAAATAGGAATTATGTGCCCATAGATTTTACTGTTCTTGATATTGATTGCAATCCGTCTTGTCCAATTATTCTTGGTAGACCGTTTTTACGTACTATTGGTGTCGTGATTGATATGAAAGAAGGCAATATTAAATTTAAATTTCCACTGAGGAAGGGTATGGAACACTTTCCTAGAACAAGAATTAGGCCACCATATGAATCAATCATTAGGGCACCATATGGATCTGGAAACAAAGATGACAACACTTAGATCCTTTGCTTTATGCCTAGCTAGGGGCATGAAACAATAGCGCTTGTTGGGAGGCAACCCAATGAATAAAATTTATTTTTGTCTTTTGATTTCTGTTCTTGAGTGTTTGCACAATTATGCTACTGTTATGATTGTGTTTTTGTGTTTTAATTCGTGTTTATGCCAAGCAAAGCCTTTAGATCATGTTGGGTGATAGTTGAATTGATCTTGCTGAAAAACAGAAACCTTTACGCTCACGAAAATAATTTTCATTTTTAACAGAATCATGATTAAATAACAATTCTTTTTGAAGAATATTAATATACAAATTTTTCACGTGGTCCTAATTTTTTAGAATTTTTGGAGTTCCATAAGTATTCGAAATTTCCAGATTTCTATAGACTGTTCTGTTTTTGACAGATTCTGTTTTATTTGCGTTGTGTGCTTGTTTTGATGATTCTATCGTCTTTTTGAAGATTTTTTGCCATAGAAAAGTGGGAATACAGTAGATATAATGCAAAAATAAAATATGAATGGGTTTGCAATAGTACTTATAGTCGTGATTTGTTTTCTTATACTAACGGATCTCACGAAGGTTTTGTTGAGTTTTGTGTGATTGAAGTTTTCAAGTTTTGGGTGATTTTATGATGGATGAAGGAATAAGGAGTAAGAAGAGCCTAAGCTTGGGGATGCCCATGGCATCTCGAGCTATTATCCAAAGAGAAGCAAGCAACTAAGCTTCGGGATGCCCAAGTGGCATCCCCTCTTTCTTCTAACGACCATTGGTATTTTACTCAATGCTATATTTTTATTTGTCACATACTGAGAGTTTTGCTTAGAGCGTCTTGTATGATATGAGTCTTTGCTTGTTTTGCTTTTTTTTAAGTCTTGAATCCTTGCTGGACACACCTATTTGAGAGAGCCAAAATTATGCCAAGACTTGTTAGAATTGCTCTCTATGCTTCACTTAAATCTTTATGAGCTATGGAATTGCTCTAGTGCTTCACTTATATCTTTTTGAGCATGATGTGCTTTAGTATTTTTGAAGAAATGCTCTCTTGCTTCACTTAGATTTATTTGAGAGTTAGTAATTTTTTTAAGAAATTCTCTCTTGCTTCACTTAAATGAATTCGAGAGAAAGAAATATCATGCTCATGATCTTCACTTATATTTGTTTGAGCTTATCAAAAGCAACATATGAAAACTAGTCCCAAAGTGATAGATATCCAAGGAGGATATAATAAAATCTTTCATGAAGATCATTGGACAAAATAAACTTGATTCTTGTAATAGTTTTGAGATATGATGATGTGATATGTGAGTCATGTTGATGGGTAATTATACTTTAGTAAGAATATTGGTGTTAAGGTTTGTGATTCCCTATGCAAGCACGAAGTCAATAGTTATGCAATGAAATTGCATCCTACTTGTGGTGCATTATTCGGTGTTAGTTATGCTTAATGCTCTCTTATGAGATTTTTCGTTTCTTGGTTGGTTGCTTCTCTATCTTTTGCTAGCCTTCATTTTGCACTAAGTATGATCACTACTTGTGCATCCAAAATCCTTTATACCAGTTTTGCCACATGATTCCACTATACCTACCTATATGCAGTATTATTTTGCCATTCTAAGAAAATCTGTATGTGCCATCTCTAATTTTCAAAATAAATTTCTCTTTTGTGTGCTCGTACCGCTCATGAAACGGTAGGGGGTGGCTAATATATTTTCCATGCTAGATATGATATTCTCAAGATGAGTGTTTATTCACGTGTCATTGCACGAGAGTAAGGCAAGGTATTAGGGATGCCCAGTCCTGAAATGAAAAATTAATTTACTTTATGTTGTCAAATAATAAATTCCTTGGAAAGTGTTGGTATGGAAGGCACCTGTGGATACGGCTAGCCATGGAAAGTGAAAGTATGGTTGAAAAAGGAATAGACTTTAATTTCTGTTTGGGAACCGCCTATGATATATCCAGCATGGAAAGTATTGGGAACTACTCGATCGTTCTTGTTGAGAGGAAAAAACATGCCTCCCAAAGTGTTTTTATCTCTATCTTTTTCGCATTGAGCTCTAGCACCTCTACAAATCCCTACTTCCCTCCGTGAAGGGCCTTTCTTTTACTTTATGCAATTTTTATTTTATTTGAGTCTCCATCTTCTCTTATATATAAAGCACCAACTAAGGGGCACTATGATCGTACTTGAGCATTGGGTGTAGCTAATATGCGAGTGTGTTTCATGAATGGATCAATAACTGAGCATAACGGGCTAAGGGATAACTTATTTTAGCGTTGATATTTTGAAAGACATGGTTGCTTGTTGATATGCTTGAGTATTAAAGTCCTCAAGTCAAAACTAGACTATTTCTTTGAACCATATAAAAGTCCAAATGTCCATGCTACAAAGAAAAGAATATGTGATGAACATGTTAGGCAGCATTCCACATCACAAATTCTGTTTTTACCATTTACCTACTCGAGGACGAGCAGGAATTAAGCTTGGGGATGCTGATATGTCTCCAACATATCTATAATTTTTTATTGTTCCATGCTATTATATTATCATTCTTGGATGTTTTACAATCATTTTATAGTCATTTTATATCATTTTTTGGTACTAACCTATTGACATAGTGCCAAGTGGCAGTTGCTATTTTCTGCATGTTTTTTACATCGTAGGTAATCAATATCAAACGGAGTCCAAATGCAGCGAAACTTTTTGTGGATTTTTGTTGAACCAGAATACATCAAGTGGGCCAAAGAAGTACCGAAGAGGGAGCCCGAGGTGAGCACAAGACACCATGGCGCGCCTAGAGTCCCAGGCGCGCCCTGGTGGGTTGTGCCCACCTCGGTGGCCTCCTGCACCGCCTCTTTGCTCTATAAATACCCCAATATTCCAGAAACCCTAGGGAATCGATGAAAATCAATTCCAGCAGCTGCAAGTTTTAGAATCACCAGATCCAATCTAGACACCATCACGGAGGGGTTCATCATGTCCATTGGTGGCTCTCCGATGATGTGTGAGTAGTCTTTTGTAGACCTTTGGGTCTGTAGTTAGTAGCTATAGATGGCTTCCTCTCTCTCTCTTTTGATTCTCAATACAATGGTCTGTTGGAGATCCATATGATGTAACTCCTTTTGCGGTGTATTTGTTGGGATCCAATGAACTTTGAGTTTATGATCATATCTATCTTTTTATCCATGAAAGTTATTTGAGTCTTCTTTGATCTCTTATATGCATGATTGCTTATAGCCTCGTATTTCTTCTCTGATATTTGGGTTTTCTTTGGCCAACTTGATCTATTTATCTTGCAATGGGAAGAGGTGCTTTGTGATGGGTTCGATCTTGCGGTGCTTGATCCTAGTGACAGAAGGGGAACCGACACATATGTATCATTGCTATTAAGGATAACAAGATGGGGTATATTTCTACATAAATAGATCTTGTCTACATCATGTCATCATTCTTATTGCATTACTCAGTTTCTCCATGAACCTAATACACTAGATGCATCCAGGATTGTGGTCGATGTGTGGAGTAATAGTAGTAGATGCACGCAGGAGTCGGTCTACTAATCTTGGATGTGATGCATGTATAATGATCATTGCCTGGATATCATCATGATTATTTGAAGTTTTATCAATTTCCCAACAGTAATTCGTTTACCCACCGTTTTCTATTTTTCTCGAGAGAAACCACTAGTGAAATCTACGGCCCTCGGGTCTCTTCTTTAATATATTTGCCTTCACGATCTATTTTTATTTGCTTTTATTTTTAGATCTATTAAACCAAAAATACCTTGATGTAATATATTCTTGTTTATTTTATCTCGCGTTCCATTGAGATCTGTTTATCCAATCTACGGCAATTTTATCCCGTCACTTGCTAATTTCTGGTGCCGTTGCGTGAAAGGGATTGACAACCACTTTAATACATCAGGTTGCGAGTATTTGTTATTTGTGTGCAGGTGCCATTCACGTAGTGTTGCGTGGTTCTCCTACTGGTTCGATAACCTTGGTCTCATCACTGAGGGAAATACCTACCATTGTTGTGCTGCATCATCCCTTCTGTCGGTGTACTAGAGTAGGGGTACCCTAGTATCCCGAGCTTGTGCACGGGCAGTCGCAGCATCCCGCGGCAAGGCTTGCCGGGTGACCGCCAAGATCCTCCGTGGTTCCTTTGGAGCCATTCAAGAACAAAGTATCCAAGCCAAGGAGACAAGACCCCGGCAAGAGGAGCTTGCCGGGAAGGCCAACCAAGGCACCTCAAGGAACTTGCACGACGCACCACGCGTCCCGGCAAGACCCGGTGAGCGACAAGATCCCGGATGCGACAAGACAACGACCGCGGCAAGGCGCTTGCCGCGGCAAGCCACCACTCCGTGCCCGCGCTCCAGCACTTCCACCAACGTGTCGCTCTGGGACCCTTCCAGGCGTACGTGGCGGGAGGCTGTGCAGCCAGCGGCGCGCGGTGGCAAGCGGCGCTGACAAGATTGCCATCATGGCGAGCGGTGGCGTCCCTAACGGTCCCTTTTGCACTATTTAGGCGACGCAGACAGGCATTTAATGCCCTTGTCTCCTACCGTCAGGGTTAGGTATGATACATTGTAGCGGGTAGCTGTACCAACCGCAACACCTTTCCATTTTTACCCTTGTCTACGTTGCCACATGTCGGTGACCCCTTGAGCATATAAAAGGAGGCCCATGCGCAACGTAGGGGGGGGAGGAAGAGAACTCTCACGCTCGGTCTCGTTAGCTGCTAGGGTGTACTGTAGCACTCCGCGCTCCCGAGCAAGAACTCAATACAAACCACAAAACAGGAGTAGGGTTTTACGCATCCTTGCGGCCCGAACCAGGGTAAACTGCTCGTGTGCTTCGCCTCGATCCGCTCTTCGTGCGACCCTCGCCCCTGCCGAACCGAAAGGGACTCGGTCCGCCGGTCCCATAGGTGTTCCTGGATTAGTCCCAAGCCAAGGAGACAAGACCCCGGCAAGAGGAGCTTGCTGGGAAGGCCAACCAAGGCACCTCAAGGAACTTGCCGCGACGCACCACGCGTCCCGGCAAGACCCGGTGAGCGACAAGCTCCCGGACGCGACAAGACAACGACCGTGTGACACCCCAAAATTTTGGCCTTGTTTTAATGGAATAAAATTTTGCCAGGATTTAAAACTTTGAATTTTTGAGCTCCATTTTGATTTTTTTTAAATCATTTCCTTCCCTGTTATGATGAGTTTTTCCCAAAGAGAAAACTTTTCAAAAATGTTGTTGGACTTGTTTAACCTCTCAAGAAAAAATTTCCTTTTATCAGTGTAACTAATTAAATAATTAGGTTGCTTGATCTTTATTCTCTTGAAAAGGGTTTTCTAGGTTAAATGGCCATATTTGAACTACAACCATTTGATAAATTCACTTAAAATTCCCACAAAAATTTGGAGATGTCATGTGATGTTTTTAAATCACTTTTATGCTAAAATATATTTCATTCATGAAATATTTTGAGCCCTACACTCAATTTTTTCATCTCTGGTCCAGAGTGCTTTTTGCACTACAACCTATTTAAATATTTCTTTAAAACTTCTACAAAAATTAGGGGAGGTCAGTAGGAGCCTATTGTTTCACTTTGTGCAAAAACCTATTTATGTTCTTTGAAAAATTTGAGTGAATCAACCTCATCTTCATTCTGGACCAACTTGATGGTTTGTACAGCAACCATGTTTTTACTTGCTCTTTAACCCTTGATTATTTTTCCTACTTGTAGTCCCCCATGTTAAATCCTTAAGTCCAGGAGCATGCACCTTTTGGATCATTTTTGGTTCATGGAATAATGTCATATATTCCCTGTCCAGAATTGAAATTCTGCTAAAGTTACATTGACAAGTTTCTGCTTTTGGCCAAATAACCCCACCACTCTCTCTTTCATCCACAGAGACACTGATCTGGAGATTTTGGCCACTCCAAGAAATGCCTAAGTGCCCTTGGCATTTTGTCAAACACCTTTCGGGCATGATCAGTTTTGACATGAGTCCTTGTTTGCACTATGGACTTAATCCCCTGGCCAGACCAGCATGTCCAATGGTTTTGCCTTAAACTATAACCCCACCCTGCTAACTTTCTTGTGGTTTGGAGCCCCCTAACATGCCATAGCATTTCGTCGAGCACGTCCCGTGCGTGCACTGGGCGCGCCCAGAGCGCGCAAATTGCAGCCACGCGCCCGAGCCGACACGCTGGCCCCCCTGGCTTTGGCCCACACAGCAGCATCACGCCACGCGCTCCCCTTCTCTCAGCTACGCGCCAAGCCGCCCCTCGCCGCGCCTGGCAGGCCAAGCACTAGCCGCCGCCGCCGCCCGACAGCCCTGCACCGTGCAGCGCTGCCCAAGCCACCCCGACTCGCCACCTGCCCCTGTGAGCAGTGCGTGCTCATCCGCAGCTTCGTCCCCTAGCGCTCGTCGCCGCCACGTCGCCCTAGCCACAGAGAGGCGGTTCGCCGGAGAGCTTATCCACGGCCGCCGCGGAACCGACCTCGTCGCGCTATAAATGGACACCCCGAGCCCCTCTGAGCACGCACGCGACCTCAGACCACCCCTATGGCACTCCCTTAGCTCGCATTCGACCCGGGGAGGCCTCCTTCCTCATCTCCGGCAACTCCTGCCGCCGCCACCGCCCCGGCCAATCCGGCACCTCCAGTATCTCCCACTCTCCGTTCTCTCCACCAAGAGCTTCCACATTCTCCCGTGAGCCTTTTCCCCTACTTGATTTTGATCGGGAGCCAACGCCGCCACAAAGTCACTTCGCCACCGAAGCCTTCTTCCGCCGCGGAGCTCGCCGCCGGCAGCTCACTCCGTCCCCGCCGACCCAACGACTACCGGGAGGACCGCCCCAACCTTACGGATCCATCCCCACCCTCGGGGGCCCGCGAGGAGCTGCCAAACGCCGGCGACGATCGCCGGAGCCCCGCTCCGCTCGGGCAAAGGAGGGAGACGACGCGCGGCGACTGGTCAAACCTGACTAGTGGGCCACCTAGGACCCACTGTCAGTGACACCCCACACCGTCCACGTGGTTAAGTGGAGGCGTAAAGCCTCAAGTACGCCTCCTCTGTACCGAAAGCGTAATCTCGTCTGAATCGTTTTATTTTCTGTTTTAATTTAAATAACAGATTTGACCAAATCTTTGACTGGCTATAACTTTTTAAATATAACTCCAAATGAGTTGATTCTTTTTCCTACCTTCCTTAAATTTGGTCTAGCTTATTTTAAGATTTATTTGAAAAAATTTCAAACAACTTTTTGGTTCTGTTTTTGAAATATGTGTTAATTCAAATATATTTTTAAATAGGATTTTGGGAGAGAGAAGAAGCTTTCAAAAGTTTTGGAGAGCATCTCACCCCTCCACAACATTGAAGGCAAGCATTCTGAACGCCGGCATAATATTTTCCGTGTGATTGTTGATACCTTTATAACACCACCGCATTTCGAAGGACTTGTTATTTCATGTGATATGATCATATGCATGGGTGCATGTTGTTGATTTCCATGCTGTTGGAAATGGACTCACTTGTGATGATAATCACCCTCATGTGCCTTGCATGCATACCGGCAGGAACCCGGGAAAACCTCGGCCTTGGGTAGGCATGAGTTTGTCGCCGGTCTCCGTCGGGACGGTTATGTCTGGTATGGCATGGTAAGGTGATATGAGCGGTGACTTTGTTGGATGAAATATATGCGTCATGCTAATCATGCAGGGAATACTTGAACCTCCTGAGTCGACCGTAGATCGAGTCTTGTTCCAGTAACCCCCATACTTGTTTCGTACTACCACTCGTCTCTACAGCAAGTAGAGTACGGTTCAGTAAGTTGTCAACCTCTTTCCAGCACACACCGTACAGAGAGGCCATGGTGGAAGATACCGGTTGTAGCTGGTAGGCAGGCCACCTGGTCCGGGGGCATGGGTGTTTCCGGTTGGGACCGAGAGGGGAGGCCACCCCTTAGAGCGCGTGATATAAATTTGATCCCATGCTACGCGAGGTTGTAGCCTCCCCACTTAGAGTTTGCTTAACAGGTGTCGTGGGTGATTCCAGACACGTGTGAGATAGGCTGGTGTGTGCAAGTTAGGTGTGTTTTCAACAAAAAGACCGTAGACGGAATTAGTCCCGATGGACTAAAGAGATCCGTTACTCGTGGGTAAAGAGTACACCCTCTGCAGAGAATAAACCTATTCGAATAGCCGTGTCCATGGTTAAGGATTATAGTCTGGGATGGGTTAGGTGTCGGTCTTAGTGTCGGTCTTCGGAGGTGAAACCGTTAACCAGAAAAATGGAATTTACTACTCGTGACTTGTGATATCTATGATTATTATTATTGTTGACTAACCCGTGATATTATTACCGAATATCTCTAGGATGGTTCTACCTCCGGGATATTCACTATGATCATTTCTTTTAAAGCCCTTTATGTGGCGTCGCTCAGACGCCCGACTGTGGCATTTCTTTTTAAGCCCTTTATGTGGCGTCGCTCAGACGCCCGACTGTGGCATTTCTTTTAAAGCCCTTTATGTGGCGTCGCCCAGACGCCCGACTGTGGCATTTCTTTTAAAGCCCTTTATGTGGCGTCGCCCAGACGCCCGACTGTGGCATTTCTTTTAAAGCCCTTTATGTGGCGTCACCCAGACGCCCGACTGTGGCATTTCTTTTAAAGCCCTTTATGTGGCGTCGCCCAGACGCCCGACTGTGGCATTTCTCTTAAAGCCCTTTACGTGGTGTCGCCTAGACGCCCGACTGTGGCATTTCTTTTAAAGCCCTTTATGTGGCATCGCCCAGACGCCCGACTGTGGCATTTCTCTTAAAGCCCTTTATGTGGTGTCGCTCAGACGCCCGACTGTGGCATTGTTTGTTATTTCATACATTCTAATACTACTATGTTATTGCACTTTTATAAATACCTTGCTTGCACGCATCAGAGTTTTATTTATCTTTTGTGACAGACGTCATGAGCATAAAATATTTTCAGCACATCATTGTTATATTATACCTGTGTTCGTAATGTTTGCGAGTACATTCAAAGTACTCACTGGCTTGTCCCTGGCTATTGTCTTGGCCAGATTTTGCTCGCATGGAGAGGAGCGACGCGATGCCAGCCCCGGAACCCACTCAATGGAGATAGCAGCCTCGCGAAGATAGGAATTAACCTGGTCAGCTGTTCCCGTGGGAAATGGAGTCCCATAGACACTGATGTTTCACAACCCGCTTCCGCCATCAACCACTAGAAACCATTTGTTGTACTCACAGGCCAGAATGGTCTTGTACTACATATTTATTTTGTATTTTGCTTGGAATTTCTGTATCAAGTTGGAGCCTCATCAGCTAACAGTAATCCTGGGGCTGATGAGCACGACGGTCTTTTCTGGAAATTTATTACCCGGAAAACCCAGTCGTGACAGACTTGGTATCAGAGCCAGGCTGACCATTGGCTAATCCTATCTTAGCCAGGTCAATAAACTAGGCAAACCAACACACCAGACCTTAACCAAACCCCAGCCAAGCTTCTCGTGCAAGATAGCCACACAATGACCCAACACTTTTGGCAGTCGGTGCCCAACCTATCAACCTAACCTGTCACTCATGTGCCAGTGACCGGCCCCTAAATAATCCTTTCCCGCAAGCGTTCGAATGAAGATTTCGTCTCCTTTTTCCTATAAAAAGGGTGCGCTAGCACCAAACCAGCACAACACAGCCGCTACCCCAAACCGAGCCACAATGCCTGGACCTATAGTGCACAACGAAACCACAGCAACCAACCTTGGAGGTTTTGTGACCATCCTCGCAAACCTCACCCGTCGTGCCTACGCATTAGAGGAGCCACCAGAATATGTTGTGTATCAAGGACCCATGAGCGGTGAAGACCGCCAATTCTGGGCCACTGTGCACATTTACGGTAGGAGTCTAGCACCCGAGCGCCCCTACCGGTTCACCGGAAGAACAACATCCTTTGAGCCACAAGCCATCCAGCTAGCCGCTCGAGAGGCTATAGTTCATCTCAGGCACTTGTCGCCCAGAGTTAACTGTCGCTCGTTCCACTACTATCCCAGACGTGAAGGGTATGGTAGACCACCCCAAGTTGCCAATGGAGATCACGAGACGGACCCCGCATTATTGCACCTAGTGCGCTATGTAGGTGCACTAGAGGCACTGTTCGACCAGATCACTATTGATCTAATCGCAGCTCGTGGAGAGCTGGTTCGTCGAGCCCCGGCGAGAGAAGAAAACGAGCCCAACACCGACAACCCAGTCGTGCTGTTTGGACAACCGATCGAGACCCCGAGATCTGCCCCAGCCATCGGCCAAGGTGCTGCGATAACCCCAGAAGTGCTTCGACGCATTTTGGGAGCACACTCCAATGGGGTTGTGGCCAACAATCCCCGCGATGGTCATCATCACTACCCCGACACTGCAGTTCCTCCGCCATCTCCGACTAATCCCGGCAGAGAGACACGTGGAGAAGCCTCGACATCCACCAGGCACGCCCGTTTAGACATAAACGAGGTAGACTAAGCAGTATGAATAGCACCAAGTTTCAATGTATCCTCGCTTTGTAATCACGCGACCGTGTATATTAACGCAGCCTGTCGTTGTGCCTCTGTCTTAATAATAGCCTTGCATATTTGGTCAGCGCATAGCTGCATATTTTTCCGGGCACAACTACAAAAAACCAACCCGACGGCAACCACAGTAACGCGTCTTTTTATGAGATATGTGTATCTCTGACACTGACCCGACCTTTGGAGCTAAGCTGGCAAATTTATTACCATTCACCACGGTGAACGACCCGGCTCCATTGCTATATAAAGGCCACCTTGTGACCTTACCCAGCAACCCTCACTTTGTGCACAACACTCACGCTCTTTCCTGTCATGCCGAACCTCAGCATTCATCTGAGAACCCCAGATGCAACTCCAGGTAGCTTTGTCAAAATATTGTGGGATTTTACCCGCAGTACCATGGGTTCTACCCAGCCACCCCAGTACGAGCTGTTCAAATCGAGGATCACCCCATCCACCTCGGAATATTGGGCAGCAGTACACATTCCTCCTGTAGACCCCAACCAAGATCCAATAGAAGTTTCCTTCGTGGGGAAATCTATGCCAACCCCACACTTGGCCATAGAAGCTGCTGCGAAAGAAGCGATTGCTCGTCTTCGATCCGCAGTACCCTATGCCCGCGAACGAGGATATTATTACTTTCCGAGTCGTGCAGCACCCAGAGAAGTAACATCTTTTCCCGGTGGACGTATTGAGAGAGACCCAGTTCTGGCCAACCTTATCCAGTACATAATTGCTCAAGAGCATTTAAACCAGCGAGTGATGGATTATCTCCAGAGCCTCGCAGATTTAAATCCTCAGATTGCCATCGGCAGACCACTGAGACCCGACACGGAGAGAGGCATACATCGACTGGTCAATCCACTGCCTCCAATTGAAGAAGAATGTATCCCTTTACCAGAGACATTTTATCAGGACGCCGCCCAGTTACCATTTTCATTTTAGACGTCACTACTGTATTTGTTCTTTGCAGCATTTATTTATGTGTGTGACTTATGCGTAATACCCTGAGTTTGTACGATGAGTCAATTATTTGGCTTCTACTAATGTGTGTAGTTTTTGTTGTGGTTTATGCTCCTTTAAATTAACTGTTTTTCCCTCGCAAAACCCTGGAGTGAGATTTTCTTTTCCCTGAGTTGCTACATCTACACTTTCTCACGACGTGGATTATTTAATTTCACTCAGCACCACGAGCAGACTCACAACCATAATCATTCGGACACATACACTGTTTGCAAAACTTTGCAACGGTGTTACATCCAGCTAATCACCCCCTAACAACAGTTAGCACCCGGCACACCCCATCTACTCCTCATGATCACCACCACCGCGGAGAACCAACACCCGAGCCGCAGCATCGCGATACTCGTCGAAGATTATCGCGCACAGGAGCACAGAGAGCCCCAGCAGCGTCGCCAGCCCTCCGCATATCAGGATCACAAACCAGTCCGGCATCGCCTCCGCCATTAGAGCCTCGACCGAGCTTCTGTAAGCAGTAACGGAGAAAGAAGGAGGAGGAGAAGTGAGGCCAGGTGTGAGGAAGAAGAGAGAGGCACCCCGGCCGTTTTTATAGCTCGAGCTCGGTGTACGGTGGGCGAAGTCCACCAACGCCGCTCGTCGCCGATCGCCGGTGTTCGGAGTCGAATCCGCGAGCAGTGCCGACAGCGCGCTGGCCCGCGAGGTGAGTGCACGCTGCACCGGCAGCTAGCACGCCGCGCACTACCACGGTACGGCCTAGATGCCCTACACACTAGGCGTCGCCGGTGGAGAAAGCGCGCGGGAGAGAGGAGGAAGAAAGGGCCAGAGGGAGAAGAAGAGGAGACTGACAGTGGACCCCGGGTCCACCTGTCGGCCAGAGAGAGCACTGTGCTCTCGGGTACGACCAGCGTATATCTAAATTTAGGAGTTATCCTAAATTTATATCCAGCGTAGAAATCACCCGTTTTTGTCCCGAACCGTAGACTTTTCCGCGCAGCCCCAGTTTTTCACACTGTGGTTTTTCACCACTTATTGCCCTCTCACTGTAGCTACATCTTTATTGCGTAAATTATTTTCTTAACACCGCTTTTAGCAAATCTCGAGGGCGAGATTTTTTTAAGGGGGTTAGTATTGTGACACCCCAAAATTTTGGCCTTGTTTTAATGGAATAAAATTTTGCCAGGATTTAAAACTTTGAATTTTTGAGCTCCATTTTGATTTTGTTTAAATCATTTCCTTCCCTGTTATGATGAGTTTTTCCCAAAGAGAAAACTTTTCAAAATGTTGTTGGACTTGTTTAACCTCTCAAGAAAAACTTTCCTTTTATCAGTGTAACTAATTAAATAATTAGGTTGCTTGATCTTTATTTTCTTGAAAAGGGTTTTCTAGGTTAAATGGCCATATTTGAACTACAACCATTTGATAAATTCACTTAAAATTCCCACAAAAATTTGGAGATGTCATGTGATGTTTTTAAATCACTTTTATGCTAAAATATATTTCATTCATGAAATATTTTGAGCCCTACACTCAATTTTTCATCTCTGGTCCAGAGTGCTTTTTGCACTACAACCTATTTAAATATTTCTTTAAAACTTCTACCAAAATTAGGGGAGGTCAGTGGGAGCCTATTATTTCACTTTGTGCAAAAACCTATTTATGTTCTTTGAAAAATTTGAGTGAATCAACCTCATCTTCATTCTGGACCAACTTGATGGTTTGTACAGCAACCATGTTTTTACTTGCTCTTTAACCCTTGATTATTTCTCCTACTTGTAGTCCCCCATGTTAAACCCTTAAGTCCAGGAGCATGCACCTTTTGGATCATTTTTGGTTCATGAAATAATGTCATATATTTCCTGTCCAGAATTGAAGTTCTGCTAAACTTACACTAACAAGTTTCTGCTTTTGGCCAAATAACCTCACCACTCTCTCTTTCATCCACAGAGACACTGATCTGGAGATTTTGGCCACTCCAAGAAATGCCTAAGTGCCCTTGGCATTTTGTCAAACACCTTTCGGGCATGATCAGTTTTGACATGAGTCCTTGTTTGCACTATGGACTTAATCCCCTGGGCCAGACCAGCATGTCCAATGGTTTTGCCTTAAACTATAACCCCACCCTGCTAACTTTCTTGTGGTTTGGAGCCCCCTAACATGCCATAGCATTTCGTCGAGCACGTCCCGTGCGTGCACTGGGCGCGCCCAGAGCGCGCAAATTGCAGCCACGCGCCCGAGCCGACACGCTGGCCCCCCTGGCTTTGGCCCACACAGCAGCATCACGCCACGCGCTCCCCTTCTCTCAGCTACGCGCCAAGCCGCCCCTCGCCGCGCCCGGCAGGCCAAGCACTAGCCGCCGCCGCCGCCCGACAGCCCTGCGCCGTGCAGCGCCGCCCAAGCCACCCCGCTCGCCACCTGCCCCTGTGAGCAGTGCGTGCTCATCCGCAGCTTCGTCCCCTAGCGCTCGTCGCCGCCACGTCGCCCTAGCCACAGAGAGGCGGTTCGCCGGAGAGCTTATCCACGGCCGCCGCGGAACCGACCTCGTCGCGCTATAAATGGACACCCCGAGCCCCTCTGAGCACGCACGCGACCTCAGACCACCCCTATGGCACTCCCCTAGCTCGCATTCGACCCGGGGAGGCCTCCTTCCTCATCTCCGGCAACTCCTGCCGCCGCCACCGCCCCGGCCAATCCGGCACCTCCAGTATCTCCCACTCTCCGTTCTCTCCACCAAGAGCTTCCACATCCTCCCGTGAGCCTTTTCCCCTACTTGATTTTGATCGGGAGCCAACGCCGCCACAAAGTCACTTCGCCACCGAAGCCTTCTTCCGCCGCGGACCTCGCCAACGGCAGCTCACTCCGTCCCCGCCGACCCAACGACTACCAGGAGGACCGCCCCAACCTTACGGATCCATCCCCACCCTCGGGGGCCCACGAGGAGCAGCCAAACACCGGCGACAATCGCCGGAGCCCCGCTCCGCTCGGGCAAAGGAGGGAGACGACGCGCGGCGACTGGTCAAACCTGACCAGTGGGCCAGGCAGGCCCACTGTCAGTGACACCCCGCACCGTCCACGTGGTTAAGTGGAGGCGTAAAGCCTCAAGTACGCCTCCTCTGTACCGAAAGCGTAATCTCGTCTGAATCGTTTTATTTTCTGTTTTAATTTAAATAACAGATTTGAGCAAATCTTTGACTGGCTATAACTTTTTAAATATAACTCCAAATGAGTTGATTCTTTTTCCTACCTTCCTTAAATTTGGTCTAGTTTATTTTAAGATTTATTTGAAAAAATTTCAAACAACTTTTTGGTTCTGTTTTTGAAATATGTGTTAATTCAAATATATTTTTAAATAGGATTTTGGGAGAGAGAAGAAGCTTTCAAAAGTTTTGGAGAGCATCTCACCCCTCCACAACATTGAAGGCAAGCATTCTGAACCCCGGCATAATATTTTTGGTGTGATCGTTGATACATTTATAACACCACCGCATTTCGAAGGACTTGTTATTTCATGTGATATGATCATATGCATGGGTGCATGTTGTTGATTTCCATGCTGTTGGAAATGGACTCACTTGTGATGATAATCACCCTCATGTGCCTTGCATGCATACCGGCAGGAACCCGGGAAAACCTCGGCCTTGGGTAGGCATGAGTTTGTCGCCGGTCTCCGTCGGGACGGTTATGTCTGGTATGGCATGGTAAGGTGATATGAGCGGTGACTTTGTTGGATGAAATATATGCGTCATGCTAATCATGCAGGGAATACTTGAACCTCCTGAGTCGACCGTAGATCGAGTCTTGTTCCAGTAACCCCCATACTTGTTTCGTACTACCACTCGTCTCTACAGCAAGTAGAGTACGGTTCAGTAAGTTGTCAACCTCTTTCCAGCACACACCGTACAGAGAGGCCATGGTGGAAGATACCGGTTGTAGCTGGTAGGCAGGCCACCTGGTCCGGGGGCATGGGTGTTTCCGGTTGGGACCGAGAGGGGAGGCCACCCCTTAGAGCGCGCGATATAAATTTGATCCCATGCTACGCGAGGTTGTAGCCTCCCCACTTAGAGTTTGCTTAACAGGTGTCGTGGGTGATTCCAGACACGTGTGAGATAAGCTGGTGTGTGCAAGTTAGGTGTGTTTTCAACAAAAAGACCGTAGACGGAATTAGTCCTGATGGACTAAAGAGATCCGTTACTCGTGGGTAAAGAGTACACCCTCTGCAGAGAATAAACCTATTCGAATAGCCGTGTCCATGGTTAAGGATTACAGTCTGGGATGGGTCAGGTGTCGGTCTTAGTGTCGGTCTTCGGAGGTGAAACCGTTAACCAGAAAAATGGAATTACTACTCGTGACTTGTGATATCTATGATTATTATTATTGTTGACTAACCCGTGATATTATTTTATTCGAATATCTCTGGGATGGTTCTTACCTCCGGGATATTCATCATGATCATTTCTTTTAAAGCCCTTTATGTGGCGTCGCTCAGACGCCCCGACTGTGGCATTTCTTTTAAAGCCCTTTATGTGGCGTCGCCCAGACGCCCGACTGTGGCATTTCTTTTAAAGCCCTTTATGTGGCGTCGCCCAGACGCCCGACTGTGGCATTTCTTTTAAAGCCCTTTATGTGGCGTCGCCCAGACGCCCGACTGTGGCATTTCTTTTAAAGCCCTTTATGTGGCGTCGCCCAGACGCCCGACAGTGGCATTTCTCTTAAAGCCCTTTATGTGGTGTCGCCCAGACGCCCGACTGTGGCATTTCTTTTAAAGCCCTTTATGTGGCGTCACCCAGACGCCCGACTGTGGCATTTCTCTTAAAGCCCTTTATGTGGTGTCGCTCAGACGCCCGACTGTGGCATTGTTTGTTATTTCATACATTCTAATACTACTATGTTATTGCACTTTTATAAATACCTTGCTTGCACGCATCAGAGTTTTATTTATCTTTTGTGACAGACGTTATGAGCATAAAATATTTTCAGCACATCATTGTTATATTATACCTGTGTTCGTAATGTTTGCGAGTACATTCAAAGTACTCACTGGCTTGTCCCTGGCTATTGTCTTGGCCAGATTTTGCTCGCACGGAGAGGAGCGACGCGATGCCAGCCCCGGAATCCACTCAATGGAGATAGCAGCCTCGCGAAGATAGGAATTAACCTGGTCAGCTGTTCCCGTGGGAAATGGAGTCCCATAGACACTGATGTTTCACAACCCGCTTCCGCCATCAACCACTAGAAACCATTTGTTGTACTCACAGGCCAGAATGGTCTTGTACTACATATTTATTTTCTATTTTTCTTGGAATTTCTGTATCAAGTTGGAGCCTCATCAGCTAACAGTAATCCTGGGGCTGATGAGCACGACGGTCTTTTCTGGAAATTTATTACCCGGAAAACCCGGTCGTGACAGACCGCGGCAAGGCGCTTGCCACGGCAAGCCACCACTCCGTGCCCGCGCTCTAGCACGTCCACCAACGTGTTGCTCTGGGACCCTTCCAGGTGTACGTGGCGGGAGGCTGTGCAGCCAGCGGCGTGCGGTGGCAAGCGGCGCTGACAAGATTGCCATCGTGGCGAGCGGTGGCGTCCCTGATGGTCCCTTTTGCACTATTTAGGCGACGCAGACGGGCATTTAATGCCCTTGTCTCCTGCCGTCAGGGTTAGGTATGATACACTGTAGCGGGTAGCTGTACCAACCGCAACACCTTTCCATTTTTACCCTTGTCTATGTTGCCACCTGTCGGTGACCCCTTGAGCATATAAAAGGAGGCCCATGCGCAACGTAGGGGGGAGGAAGAGAACTCTCACGCTCGGTCTCGTTAGCTGCTAGGGTGTACCATATCACTCCGCGCTCCCGAGCAAGAACTCAATACAAACCACAAAGCAGGAGTAGGGTTTTACGCATCCATGCGGCCCGAACATGGGTAAACTGCTCGTGTGCTTCGCCTCGATCCGCTCTTCGTGCGACCCTCGCCCCTGCCGAACCGAAAGGGACTCGGTCCACCGGTCCCATAGGTGTTCGTGGATTAGTCCCCCGGCATCTTTGGCGCGCTAGTTCCATTCCAAGCAGATACACCAACCAGCTCAAGCTCTCCAGACGATCCCTTTATCCTAGCCATTTTCGGTCTGGGGGCTAGACATCCTCGGCCCCTTTCCCCGAGCAGTCAGGGGCTTTGAGTACTTGTACGTTGCAATCGACAAGTTCACAAAGTGGCCGGAAGTGGAAGCAGTGAGGAAGGTGACAGCACAGTCAGCAGTCAAGTTCTTCAGGTCGATTGTCTGCCGCTTCGGGATCCCTAACAGGATAATCACCGACAACGGTACACAATTCACGAGCCGCACCTTCATGCAGTACGACCAAGATCTTGGCGCCAAGGTCTGCTTCGCTTCTGTTGCTCACCCGAGCAGCAACGGTCAAGCAGAGAGGGCAAATGCTGAAGTGCTGCGTGGGCTTAAGACCAGGACTTTCGACAGGCTGCACAAGTGCGGAAGAAACTGGATCGAGGAGCTGCCGGTGGTTCTTTGGTCGATCAGGATGACGCCAAATCGAGCCACTGGCCAGACACCTTTCGCTCTAGTCTATGGAGCAAAGGCAGTTCTCCCCACGGAACTCGTATATGGGTCACCTCGAGTGCTCGCTTGTGATGAGCTTGAGCAAGAGCAGCTGCGACAAGATGACGCGCTACTCCTTGAGGAAGACCGTCTTCAGGCTGCTGTATGAGCTGCTCGCTACCAGCAAGCTTTGCGCCGCTACCATAGCCGCAAAGTTAACGCCAGAAGTCTCGAGGAAGGCGACCTTGTTCTTCGGCGTGTTCAGTCCGCCAAGAATTCCAACAAGTTGATGCCGAAGTGGGAAGGCCCTTACCGGGTGAAACGAGTCACTAGGCCTGGCGCAGTCCGCCTTGAGACCGAAGATAGCATTCCGGTGAGCAATTCCTGGAACATTGAGCATCTTCATAAGTTTTAACCGTAAGGCGCAGTTGCCGGAACCTGTTCCGGCAACCACCTTTTGTACAAGTCTTGCCGCTGTTGCATGTAATCCTTTGTACAAAGCCGGGCGCAGACCCCGTGCATAAGTAAAGCTCATATGCTCCGCACATCTTGTCAATTTCATGCTTTCTATTTTTTGCATATGTGATCTGACACTTTGTGCAGCACCTACTCCCCGGTAAGCAATAACGAGCCATAAGGCTCCATATCTTTATTTTCTCCTCTTTCTTTTTTCTCAAGGAAAGGAAGGTTCCCTCGCCCACAAGTTCCCTCGCCCAAAGTATGGACCAGGCGTCGTTCAAGAAAGTTTCGCCTTATCGGGAAGCAAACAACAGAAAAGCTAAGTTGCCAAAGTTTGAGCAATCAGATTTTTTAAATTTTTAAGTTATCTCCCTTGAATGACCGCACTTTGTATGGAAAACATGTGCGCGGAGGAACCAACTCGTAGCTAGTTGCGCCCTTACTTTGTTTCGAGTCCACTCAACAACTTAAGTAAGCTGCAACTAGTTGCGACAAGATTTCTTGTCGGTAGCGGCACCGCCAGCAGGCTGCTGACGTCCCGCACTCGGCGCTCGCGGCTAAGGTGCCTGCACCGGCAAGTTCCCTAAAAGCGTAGGGCAAAAACATACAAAGGGAGGAATCAAGTAAAGGGAATAACATTGCAATCATTACCCGGAATAGAGTTATATTACAAGATAGCTTGTCGCGGCTCTAACAGATTGTTCTCATAACATGACCAGCGGCGACAAGAAAAGAAGAAAACGGGCGGCCTAGTCTACGCGATCGCCCTCAATCCTCTTGATCCCGCTCACCTTGTCCACAATGGGTGCGACAAGGGTCTTGAGCGCCTCCAGATCAGCATCCAGCGGCAGGGTCTTGAGGACGTTGGTGAGGTTGAGGCCCGGGTTGCGGAAGGCCACCTTCACCAACACCTTTTGAAGAGCTCCCGCGCAGATCTTGCGCGACTCGTCGGCCAGCTGCTTTGGGATCTTCTCCCAGAGCCGCTGGAGGGCCGTCGCCACGCCTTTGAAGAACAAGGTGAGCTTGGCGCTGGGTTGGAGGTTCTCATCAGAGGGATACCCGAGATCCCCCACCCCCAGCTGCGCCAGCTCCCTGTCAATATCTGCGGCAGCACTCACGAGACTCTCCGTCCAGTGCTCCACATTCTCCTTAAAAGCATTCTGGGCGGCGGCAGCACTCGCCAGCAGCGCCTTGTCGGCCTTGATCTCCTCCTTCAAGGCCACCTCCTGCTCCCTGGCGCCGTCCAGCGTCTTGGTCAAAGTGGTCAGCTTCAACTCAAGATCTGCGTTGGAGTCCTTGGTGGCGCTAAGCTCCTTGCCCTTCTCGGCGAGATGAGCCTGCAGCTCTGAATGGCTGTAGGCGTCCTTATCCTGCTCACGCTTGAGCGCGGCAAGCTTCTCACCGCTTGCCTTGAGATCGGCCTCCAGCTGTGCCACCTTCGTCTCCAGCTCCTTCTTGGCGGCCTCGGCGGCTGTGGCAGCATCCTCCACTTGCTTGAGGGCTCCGCCGAATGTTCGCTCGCACACGGCAAGCTCCTCCTCGTGGGCGTCAAGGTTGACCTTCCACTGCACCAGCTCGCCCTCCTGCGCAGACAGCTTTTCAGCGGCAAGCCGCCGTTGCTCTTCGACTTCAGCCTTCTCGAGGAACAAGGCCTTCTGCTCTTCGGAAAGTTGCTCCCGCTCCTCTGCCAGGGACCGGAGAGCTTCCTGGTTGAGGCCCCGGAGCTCCTCCGTGCGCTTCTCGATGTCCTCTCCCGCCTTCGCGACAAGCGCCTTGCGGGATTCCAGCTTGGCTTGCCGCGCGCGGTAGAGCGACAACAGCTTCCGCAGCAGCCGCTCCTCCTCAGGCTCGCCGCACTGCTGCTCGGCGCGTCAACTAGCATCAGCCCAGCGGAGGCGAGCACCTCTCCATCAAAGCTCTCTCCCTCGACCGGCGCCCTGGAGCTTGATGCCCAGGGGAGGTTGATGAAGACGCCATCGCCGGCCTTCAAGTAGATGCCTGGCTGGGGCTCTTCGGAGCCTGGCGCTGCGGTAGCGGCGGACGGGTCGGCAGTCGATGTAGCGCCTGGCGCTCCTGCGGCCTCAGGGCCGTCAGTGCAATCACCAGACCCCTCGCCAGCTGCTACGGCGGCAGCTTTGGCGGCCTCGTCACCGGCGGGATCATCAGCGCCGGCTGCTTCTTCAGTGGCAGCAGCGTCGTCGGCAGCAACCTCGGTCTCCATTGGCTCCACAGCAGATGGGTCTGATGGCCGGAAAAGTGAGAAAAGTCAAGCAAATATCCAGAAAGAAGAAGAACCCAAGGGAAGTTTTGAAGCGATAGGATTACCTGAACCGGGTTCTGTAGTCGTGGTCTCCGCCGCTGGAGGGCCGCTGGTGCAGTCCCTTGCCGGAGAACTCTCCCTTGCCAGAGACTTCTCCCTTGCCGGAGAACTCTCCCTTGCCGGAGGACTCTCCCTTGGCATTTCGGGGGCGGCCTCCGGGCACTCCTGGTGGGGCTACTCTGCTCCTACACAAACCAACAGTCAGATGTCAGCAAAGAAAGAGTATCCATGCGCGCCTAACAGCGGAAAGTGAACCATATACTTACGCTGGGGGCTGCTCTGGAGAACAGTTGCCGGGTCCGGCAAGGTTGTCTCGGACGCACCCCCTGCTGTCACTGTGGGTTCGTCCTTGATGATAATCACCGGGACCTTGGCCCTCTTCACTGCTCTCTGGGCCAGAGTCCTAAAAAGGAATAAGTTCAGAGTAAAGCAAATGAGATACAAGACAAAACAGCAAGAATTGAAGAACTACAAGTACAACAAGAGAATCTTACTCTTCTTCTTCCTCGTCGGATCTGAACGCGGAGAAGTCGAAGTCCGGCTCACGTCCGGCGCGAGGAGGCGGAGGAGTAGTTTCCCTTGGCCGCTTGGCGGGAACAGTGGCGGTGGTCTGAGACGACCCTGCTCCGACTGCCGCCGCGGCGTGAGAAGTGGCAGGAGCAGAAGCGGTGGTTCGAGTGGACCCCGCTCCAGTTGCCGCAGCAGCGTGAGGTGCGCCCGCGGCAACAGTGCTTTCCGCGGTGGAGCGTGTCGCGCGGCGCGGCGGCTGTTGACTCGCTTGCCGCTCCGCTACGTCCCCGGCCTTGCGGAGACGCCTTCTTGGTGGGGATGGAGGCTCTGCTTGCGGCGAGCTGCCTGAAGATGAGGAGGAAGAGGAGTTGATCTCCAGCGAGCCACTCGTATCCTCGACGGGCTCGTTTGACTCAACGCCATGCCCGGCAAGTTCTTTCTCGCCGACGGGCTCCTCTCGCTCGGCACGGCTTGCCGCCTCTGTTGCATCTGCCTCCTCCATGGTGAATCCAAATTCGCCCGCGGCTGCGGCTGCCGCCGCCTCTTCCAGCCTAGTGGCGATGCGTGTCATCTCTGCATCAGTGGTGTCGCGGGTGAGGCTATCCTTTTCGTCGGAGCGGACCGGCACTTCTACCAAGCCATCAAAAAACTCCTGCACGACGTTGTCTGCAGGCTTTGCCAAGTTGGGACAATTCCATGCGAATCGCACAGCGGCATCATTGCACAGATGCGGTCGAGCGCGGAGTTGTTGCACAGCGGAACGACACCCTGCGGCAACCTGAACACTTCGGGATGTTGAGGGTCGTACTTGAACAGCTCCTGGAGCATCACGTTAAGCTCTAGAACAGTGAAGTTGAAGTTGAGGCCCGGACGCAGCCTCATGATATCCGCCGCATTCTTGAATTCCCAGGTGGGTCTCCCCCGTTCCTGCAGGGGGCGATGCGGCGACAAAGGAAATTTGCGCCAACAGCGCCTATAGTGAGCCCGACAAGCCTGAGGCGTAGGATCCGGGTGACGGCAATCTTCAGCCTATCGTCTTCCGGGGCCACATCACTCCAATCGCTGCTGCGTGCTACTGGGGCTTGGCGCCGGGCGGTACACGACTGCGGGTTCTCCTCGATAATCCAACACCTGTCTGCTCTCCATTCCTCCCACTTGCCGCGGAACTCTCCCTCCAAATAAGTGTCCTTCTTGCCGGCCCTTGAGATCCAGGCGATTCCGCCGGATAAAGGCTCTCCTCTCTCTACTCGGGGCATAAAGAAGTGGCAAAAAAGGGCTACATTGGGATGGACTCCGACAAAGTTTTCGCAGAGATGTGCGAAAACTGCCATGGTCAGAACGGCATTGGGGGTGAAGTCAAGGAGGTGGAACCCGTACGTGTTCATAATATCGCAGAAAAACTCAAAGAAAGGCGGGCAGAGCCCGCAGTAGAAGAACAAGGCGAAGAAGGGATATCCGTTTGGAGCCATTTTCCAAGCGGCGGCTGGAAGTACCTTCGTGCGCGGATGCGCTCGCGCCTCCGTCGACCAGAAGAGGTAATAATTCTCCCTCAGCTCCCTCGCGGCGAGCTTGGGGGGGAAGATTGCCCGCTGCTTTCGCAGCGCCACAAGCCGCTGCGCCTCGGTCGACTTCACAACCTTCCCCTTGTCGGCTCTCGGGGCCATGGCGGAAGTGGTGGAGGAGGTCGACGGCGTTGGTGGTGCTGGTGGCGATGGGAGGCGGGCTGCTGCTATCTTTCGGCTTTGGAAAGACGAGGGGGCGGCGGAGATTTCCGAGATTGGAGTAGCAACCGGCGAATGGGCGAACTACCCCTGTTTCCCCTGCTTATAAAGAGGGAGGGGGCGGACGTTCCGCCTTTCCGAATAAAGAAACCACCCACGATCTCTCCCACGATGCCGCATTCGACGCGTGCCGTTCGGGGAGGGCGCGGTGGATACGGGGAGAGATACGGCGTAACCCAGGCCGCGCGTGCCCGTGCCCTGTTTTGGGCCTGGCCCAACAGCGCTCGGCACCGTGTATGGCCCAGGCCCGGGGGCTCCTGTCGGTGTACTAGAGTAGGGGTACCCTAGTATCCCGAACTTGTGCGCGGGCAGTCGCAGCATCCCGCGGCAAGGCTTGCCGGGTGACCGCCAAGATCCTCCGTGGTTCCTTTGGAGCCATTCAAGAACAAAGTATCCAAGCCAAGGAGACAAGACCCCGGCAAGAGGAGCTTGCCGGGAAGGCCAACCAAGGCACCTCAAGGAACTTGCCGCGACGCGCCACACGTCCCGGCAAGACCCGGTGAGCGACAAGCTCCCGGACGCGACAAGACAACGACCGCGGCAAGGCGCTTGCCGCGGCAAGCCACCACTCCGTGCCCGCGCTCCAGCACTTCCACCAACGTGTCGCTCTGGGACCCTTCCAGGCGTACATGGCGGGAGGCTGTGCAACCAGCGGCGCGCGGTGGCAAGCGACGCTGACAAGATTGCCATCGTGGCGAGCGGTGGCGTCCCTGACGGTCCCTTTTGCACTATTTAGGCGACGCAAACGAGCATTTAATGCCCTTGTCTCCTGCCGTCAGGGTTAGGTATGATACACTGTAGCGGGTAGCTGTACCAACCGCAACACCTTTCCATTTTTACCCTTGTCTACGTTGCCACCTGTCGGTGACCCCTTGAGCATATAAAAGGAGGCCCATGCGCAACGTAGGGGGAGAGGAAGAGAACTCTCACGCTCGGTCTCGTTAGCTGCTAGGGTGTACTGTAGCACTCCGCACTCCCGAGCAAGAACTCAATACAAACCACAAAGCAGGAGTAGGGTTTTACGCATCCGTGCGGCCCGAACCTGGGTAAACTGCTCGTGTGCTTCGCCTCGATTCGCTCTTCGTGCGACCCTCGCCCCTACCGAACTAAAAGGGACTCGGTCCGCCGGTCCCATAGGTGTTCGTGGATTAGTCCCCCGGCACCTTCCTCTTTGGGGAAATACCGACATAGTTCAAGCAGACATCAGTGCTTGAGTGGAGGAGGAGAGGCGACTCGCCGATGAAGAAGATGGCATCAACATTGATTTGGAGGACGACAACGACGCCACCATCCAGAAGAAGAAGAACAAGAAACGCAACAAGAAGCGCAAGGACAAAGCAGTGCTGGCTATCGAAGGGTCGAGCACCCCAAGTACCGGCAACAAGGCTAAGACCGAGTGTCGATGTCAAAACCGGCGGATCTCGGGTAGGGGGTCCCGAACTGTGCGTCTAGGCCGGATGGTAATAGGAGGCAAGGAACACGATGTTTTACCCAGGTTCGGGCCCTCTTGATGGAGGTAAAAACCTACGTCATGCTTGATTAATATTGATGATATGGGTAGTACAAGAGTAGATCTACCACGAGATCAAGGAGGCTAAACCCTAAAAGCTAGCCTATGGTATGGTTGTTGTATGATGATGTTGTGTCGACTAGCCTGGCCTCGGTTTATATAATGCACCAGAGGCCTAGGATAACAAGAGTCCTAGCCAGATACGCCGGTGGGGAGGAGTCCTTGTCTTGATCGCCAAGTCTTGTGGAATCTTCCTTGTATGCGGCAGCTATCCGAACTGGCCCATGAGTATACGGCCATGGGGGTCCTCGGCCCAACCTAACAGATCGGGAGATGACGTGGTGAGTACCCCCTAGTCCAGGACACCGTCAGTAGCCCCCTGAACCGGTCTTCAAGTTAGGGACGCTCCTCGATTCTTCCGAACCATTCTTCATCTTCGGTCGGCGGTCTTGAAAACTGGTTCAACAAATCTTCTTTATCTTCGATCTTGAGGATCGCCGAAATGCATTCAACGAGTTTACACGTCGGGTATCCGAGGAGCCCCTTTAAGTTTCCGGCCTTTATCAATGCCTTGTTATTTTTATGCCACACCTCGGGTTTTGAAGTTCCCGGGAGACAATGTCCTCTTGCGTCCGAGCTCCAACACCAGACTGCATTCGAGGTATCTTTTGCAGCCGAGCACCAATGCCGGACCGCTTCCCAGCTCTAGCGCCGGAATGTATCCGAGCTCCAACGCCGGACTATGTATCCGAGCTCCAACGCCGGACTGTATATCCGAGCTCCAACGCCGAAATATATCCGAGCTCCAACGTCGGACTGTGTCCAGGCTCCAATGCCGGACTATATCTGAGGTTTCATATCACCTTGGTTCAAAAAAGTTGAAGGAGTTTAGCCGAGCTTAATGCCGGAAATGCCCTCTATGGAGCCAGCCACTAGCGCCCGAGCTTTATGCCAGACTGCTTCCGAGGTGGTGCACCACCCCGACTATGGGCCGATTTTTTGTCAATATTTTTTATTGGTGCAATTTATTCTCTGCCGAGATATATAGCCAGTAGCCCTCAAGGTGTGTATCGGTCTAAAACCCGAGATGCACCTGAAGGATACCATAAGGCCGCTGATCCCAGTAGCCGCTGAGACTCAGGTTGATTTGTAAAATCATCCTGAGGATCAAGTCCTAGCTCGGCAGAATACTTCGGGACACAAAAGCGGCGTGCTCAGTCCTCAAGACTCAGGTTGGGTGCGGCCGACCAACCTGAGGATCAAAATCTCCTCGGAAACTATATTGCACATAAAATTTTCTGCATTGGACAAGCAATGCAGTAGCCCCCGAGACACTGGTCGGGTGGCAACACCAGATCAGGGGATCGATGTGCCCCTTTAATATTTGTAAATAATAAGCCCGAAGCCCAGTAGCCCCCGAGCCTTAATGCGGGCACGGGTGGCCGAATTAAGGATCAATATCCATAAGAAAATCACAAATTATGTGTAATGACTCTATGTATCCAAGTACTTTACATCATTAATGCTCAGATCCGCATTGTACAAAACTTTGTTGACCGAACATCGGCTTCCACCTCCTCGGCCAGTAGCCGAGGAGTGTTTGTCCTACTTTATAAAACCTTTATGAGGGCAAAGATTTACAACATACAAGGCAATCTGGCCATACGGTTTTATAAAGAAAGGTACGTAGAGAGTTATATTACTGTTTAACAGAAGAAATGTCTTCCAAAGAAAATAGTCCCGCTATCGGTTCCTTTCTTTGGGTTGTCATGCTAAGCATGATCATTAAACCTCAGCTCTAATGTAAGAGCAAAATATTGAGGATTTAGTTTGGGAGGCCAGTTAATAGCCCCCGGTAGTGTTCGGCAACAGTCGGGGTCAAGCCGTAAACACTTCGGCCAATGTTATGAACGGCCCATCATTTAACATAGTGATCGGATCGCTGACCAGTTTACGCTTATTGTGGAAGTCAGTTTTCGGCTTTCTCCACTGAGGTGCTTAACCATGTGAGCTGGAAGCACAATCGCAGTGGTTCTCCCTTTGCACGCCTAGCCGAACAAAACGGAACGTAGGAAGCAAGTGCAGGAGCCAGGCAACCCAACTATTGACCGAAGACACAATTCGAAACCGATGCATATATAGCAATATCTGAGAATGTTTTTGCCGAATCCCTAAAGGTGTCCGGCGTTGCACTGCGAGACTAATGCTGGAGAAGCACAAATAGTTTTAAAAGTGCCAAAAAGCTTGGAAAACCAAGAAACGTCAGTAAAAACATGATGTCCGAACAATATCAAGTGTTCGGTGCCAATCCGAAAGTTGGTCTGAGAAAAAAGAAGTGCTTCTGTCATGCTTTAACATGATACAAACTATCTCAAGACTTCAAGCGGGTCAGCCTACGGCTTCAACCTCCTATCTCGAGGGCGGAGTACTTCTCATCAGGCCAGTTTAGCAAACTAAACTCTAGCGGCTTTGAGAGAGAAATTAGGCTCCCCGGCTAGTGACCACACACTCGTGTCGAAAAAGGAGTGATAAATAATAATAAAACTTTGCAACGACTAAGAAGAAGAACACTTATTATAAAACGGCTCAAATAAACTTAAGAGCCCCCAAGTGACTTGGGTAGAAGAATGATTGCATGTACCCAAGTACTTATATCATATCTATGTTCAACCGAACTTTAAACGCGTCTTAACCGACCGTCAGCTTCTCCCTCTTCGGTCAAGGACCGAAAAGTGTTATGTACTCCATCGGTCGAGAATATCGATGGTGTTTCCAATAACCAGGCAATCAGGCCATAAGGCTATAACAGACAAAGCGCGCTCAGGGAACTTATGCTATATTACCATGAAGTGTAAGAAGTATCTTCAAAGAAAATAGTACCCCCACTGATACCTTTCTTCGGTGCTCATTGTTATTATGAGACTTATGCAATAGATTCTTTGTACTCATGAGTTCCGTTGTGTGCCGACCATCATTGAATAACTATAAGAGCGCTAGCTTTCAGCTTCACCCAGTCTGAGGTCCGGCTCGGGTGACCCGATCGTGGCAATCGTAGAGGTGCTCCCTTTACTCCCTAGCCGAACAATCGGCAACGTAGGGGTAAACACAGGAGCGAGGCAACCCAGCTTGCAAATCGCTTAAGTCAATGTGGTGCATATTGTGGCGTAATACACGAACAAGGAACGAAGCCGTACAAGTATAATCATATGCAACAGGAAAAGCTTCATCAAGGAAGCCCCCAAGTAAATGGGGTATTTGAATTTATGCGTCACAAACAAAGTTTGGACAAGGAAATTTTTTAGAAGCAACTTTTTTCCAAAAAAGTATAATGCTTGGTTGGACCGAACGCAAGTTAGAAATTAAAGCTTTGAGCATGAAAGCGACTTAGCTGGTTAATGTGTTCGGTATTGATGACGCGGTCCGAGCTTGATGCGGGGCAAGGTTACATCCCTCAAGCCGGTCCCGAGGTGGCGGAGCGGAGAGCTTGACACGCCAAAGTGGTGACATAGCACGATCAATGCAGACCGGCAGAGTGACACTGAAGTCCCCGGATCATTTTCCTGTGCACAAAAAATAGTGCAAACCGGAGATAATAGTAATAATGATAATTAAAAAAATCGTTGCATAATAAATAATTTATGCAAAGTGAGTAATAAAAGAAATATGGCCTGGCATCGAAGTCAAGTCGATGCAAGGCGTCGATGTGATGCGGTAAAGGCGTGGCAAAGCCTGAATTCGCAGGTCGGTCCGAGCTCCGAGTGCGGCGTTCGCCGGACTATGTACGGAAACTGACCGAACCACCATGTGACTGTCGTTAATGCAACCACCATTTGATAGACCTGTGTACATATGACGGACAAACCAGAGTAATAATTCCTTGGGAAAAATGAACCCAAACAAGCAAACAATACTGGGATTAATAGCACCTGGTTTATTTGTTGTAGCAATCCGAAGGAAGGTGATTCCTAAAATTGGGACCCGCTTTGCACACCCATTGCCTGATGGGCGATAAAACGACGGCATGGCAATGCTGGTAAAGGTTGACTCGCCGAGGCAAAGCCCTCGGCCCAGCTAACATGATGGAGCTAGTCGGCTAGTGACGCCGAAGTGTCCGGAGTAGGTTGATGAAGAGATGGCGAAGCCCCCGGTCCAGCCGAGATGTCGAAGCCTCGATGTCAGCCGATGAGTCGAAGTAGGCCGGCGTGATGGACACCAGCTTGAAGAAGCAATAGTGCGGCCCTGTCGATGCAGGTCGTGACGTGGTCGATGCCGGCTTGATGAAGCGACCGTGCGGCGATGCCGGTATGCCCGCTCCCTGTAATCCGTGGGGCGGCGATGTTGGTGATGATTTATCCTTCGCGATGCCGGGCTCTTGTTCGGCTTGCCGAGATGATGATCCGAAGAAGTTGAGCTCGGCTCAACAAAGTGACGCCGTGTCTAGCGCAGGTCGGCAGCCGTGGAGTAATATTGTCGGACTGGTTTGACACCAGCATGATGTTGAAGATCATGTTCAAAAGATCTTACAGTTAAAGGGATGTGTTCGGGAACAAAACACAATACCCCATACAAAACTTCCCTCAAAAGGGATGTCCGAAATCCTGTTCATAAAAAAGATGAACTCGGGTCGGATTCGTTTTCGCGCAGAAAACAGATCCGAAAAGTGATGCACTAATCGGAAGGTTCCCGGAGTTTGGACGGTCAGATCGAGCCGAAATTTTGAGAGGTGGTAGATATAGGAATTCCGCAGCCGATCAACGGATGGTTCTTCCAAAGGACGTCCGAGCTAGAAGCTGGACACCACGCCCTAAACTCATCCAAATTCCCATCCAGATTTGACAGGGCTCCGGTATATCGTGGATTGCCAGAGATTCCTCCATCAGAACTCGATGAAATTTTCCAGGGTTGTTGTAGACTCAATTCGGCACAATTCCACCAAAGCGATACTCGAGGAGGTGGTGGTGGCAGATACGAGTTCGTTGTCCAGAAAAATAGCACGGTCGCTTGAGGGCAATGTTGACGTTGAGCCCCCGACCTCCATAGATGATTCCTCCATGATCTTGATAGAGATCGGAGTTGATGTTTGATGAAGGCCCTCGTCTGAACATGGTGATCCGAACACTGGGCGCAATTCTTGGTCGAACCAAGGTGACCAGTCGGGCTGGTGACGAAGATGCCGAAGTCACAGTTGATCTGCAGGCGAGCCATCGATCCTTTTGTCGATCACACAGCGGAACTCTCAATGAAAGCACCAATGTCGGTGTCAAAACTGGCGGATCTCGGGTAGGGGGTCCCAAACTGTGCGTCTAGGCCGGATGGTAACAGGAGGCAAGGAACACGATGTTTTACCTAGGTTCGGGCCCTCTTGATGGAGGTAAAACCCTACGTCCTGCTTGATTAATATTGATGATATGGGTAGTACAAGAGTAGATCTACCACGAGATCAAGGAGGCTAAACCCTAGAAGCTAGCCTATGGTATGGTTGTTGTATGATGATGTTGTGTCGACTAGCCTGGCCTCGGTTTATATAATGCACCAGAGGCCTAGGATAACAAGAGTTCTAGCCAGATACGCCGGTGGGGAGGAGTCCTTGTCTTGATCGCCAAGTCTTGTGGAATCTTCCTTGTATGCGGCAGCTGTCCGAACTGGCCCATGAGTATACGGCCATGGGGGTCCTCGTCCCAACCTAACAGATCGGGAGATGACGTGGTGAGTACCCCCTAGTCCAGGACACCGTCAGTATCCCCCTGAACCGGTCTTCAAGTTAGGGACGCTCCTCGATTCTTCCGAACCGTTCTTCATCTTCGGTCGCCGGTCTTGAAAACTGGTTCAACAAATCTTCTTTATCTTTGATCTTGAGGATCGCCGAAATGCATTCAACGAGTTTACACGTCGGGTATCCGAGGAGCCCCTTTAAGTTTCCGGCCTTTATCAATGCCTTATTATTTTTATGCCACACCTCGGGTTTTGAAGTTGTTCCCGGGAGGCAATGTCCTCTTGCGTCCGAGGTCCAACGCCAGACTGCATTCGAGGTATCTTTTGCAGCCGAGCACCAATGCCGGACCGCTTCCCAGCTCTAGCGCCGGAATGTATCCGAGCTCCAATGCCGGACTATGTATCCGAGCTCCAACGCCGGACTGTATATCCGAGCTCCAACGCTGAAATATATCCGAGCTCCAACGCCGGACTGTGTCCAGGCTCCAATGCTGGACTATATCTGAGGTGTCATATCACCTTGGTTCAAAAAAGTTGAAGGAGTTTAGCCGAGCTTAATGCCGGAAATGCCCTCTATGGAGCCAGCCACTAGCGCCCGAGCTTTATGCCGGACTGCTTCCGAGGTGGTGCACCACCCCGACTATGGGCCGTTTTTTGTCAATATTTTTTATTGGTGCAATTTATTCTCTGCCGAGATATATAGCCAGTAGCCCTCAAGGTGTGTATCGGTCTAAAACCCGAGATGCACATGAAGGATGACATAAGACCGCTGATCCCAGTAGCCGCTGAGACTCAGGTTGATTTGCAAAATCATCCTGAGGATCAAGTCCTAGCTCGGCAGAATACTTCGGGACACAAAAGCGGCGTGCTCAGTCCTCAAGACTCAGGTTGGGTGCGGCCGACCAACCTGAGGATCAAAATCTCCTCGGAAACTATATTGCACATAAAATTTTCTGCATTGGACAAGCAATGCAGTAGCCCCCGAGACACTGGTCGGGTGGCAACACCAGATCAGGGGATCGATGTGCCCCTTTAATATTTGTAAATAATAAGCCCGAAGCCCAGTAGCCCCCGAGCCTTAATGCAGGCACGGCTGGCCGAATTAAGGATCAATATCCATAAGAAAATCACAAATTATGTGTAATGACTCTATGTATCCAAGTACTTTACGTCATTAATGCTCAGATCCGCATTGTACAAAACTTTGTTGACCGACCATCGGCTTCCACCTCCTCGGCCAGTAGCCGAGGAGTGTTTGTCCTACTTTATAAAACCTTTATGAGGGCAAAGATTTACAACAAAAAGGTAATCTGGCCATACAGTTTTATAAACAAAGGTACGTAGAGAGTTATATTACTGTTTAACAGAAGAAATGTCTTCCAAAGAAAATAGTCCCGCTATCGGTTCCTTTCTTTGGGTTGTCATGCTAAGCATGATCATTAAACCTCAGCTCTAATGTAAGAGCAAAATATCGAGGATTTAGTTTGGGAGGCCAGTTAATAGCCCCCGGTAGTGTTCGGCGACAGTCGGGGTCAAGCCGTAAACACTTCGGCCAATGTTATGAATGGCCCATCATTTAACATAGTCATCGGATCGCTGACTAGTTTACGCTTATTGTGAAAGTCAGTTTTCGGCTTTCTCCACTGAGGTGCTTAACCATGTGAGCTGGAAGCACAATCGCAGTGGTTCTCCCTTTGCACGCCTAGCCGAACAAAAAGGAACGTAGGAAGCAAGTGCAGGAGCCGGGCAACCCAACTATTGACCGAAGACACAATTCGAAACCGATGCATATATAGCAATATCTGAGAATGTTTTTGCCGAATCCCTAAAGGTGTCCGGCGTTGCACTACGAGACTAATGCTGGAGAAGCACAAATAGTTTTAAAAGTGCCAAAAAGCTTGGAAAACCAAGAAACGTCAGTAAAAACATGACGTCCGAACAATATCAAGTGTTCGGTGCCAATCCGAAAGTTGGTCTGAGAAAAAAGAAGTGCTTCTGTCATGCTTTAACATACATCCTATCTCAAGACTTTGAGCGGGTCAGCCTACGGCTTCAACCTCCTATCTCGAGGGCGGAGTACTTCTCATCAGGCCAGTTTAGCAAACTAAACTCTAGCGGCTTTGAGAGAGAAATTAGGCTCCCCGGCTAGTGACCACACACTCGTGTCGAAAAAGGAGTGATAAATAATAATAAAACTTTGCAACGACTAAGAAGAAGAACACTTATTATAAAACGGCTCAAATAAACTTAAGAGCCCCCAAGTGACTTGGGTAGAAGAATGATTGCATGTACCGAAGTACTTATATCATATCTATGTTCAACCGAACTTTAAACGCGTCTTAACCGACCGTCAGCTTCTCCCTCTTCGGTCAAGGACTGAAAAGTGTTATGTACTCCATCGGTCGAGAATATCGATGGTGTTTCCAATAACCAAGCAATCAGGCCATAAGGCTGTAACAGACAAAGCGCGCTCAGGGAACTTCCAAAGGACGTCCGAGCTAGAAGCTGGACACCACGCCCTAAACTCATCCAAATTCCTGTCCATATTTGACAGGGCTTCGGTATATCGTGGATTGCCAGAGATTCCTCCATCGGAACTTGATGAAATTTTCCAGGGTTGTTGTAGACTCAATTCCGCACAATTCCACCAAAGCGATCGTCAAAGCGATACTCGAGGAGGTGGTGGTGGCAGATACGAGTTCGATCTCCAGAAAAACAGCACGGTCGCTTGAGGGCAATGTTGACGTTGAGCCCCGGAGCTCCATAGATGATTCCTCCATGATCTTGATAGAGGTCGGAGTTGATGTTTGATGAAGGCCCTCGTCCGGACATGGTGATCCAAACACGGGGCGCAATTCTTGGTCGAACCAAGGTGACCAGTCGGGCTGGTGACGAGGATGCCAGAGTCACAGTTGATCTGCAGGCGAGCCATCGATCCTTTTGTCGATCACACAGCGGAACTCTCAATGAAAGCACCAATGTCGGTGTCAAAACCGGCGGATCTCGGGTGGGGGGTCCCGTGTTGGAAATATGCCCTAGAGCCAATAATAAAAGCATTATTATTATATTTCCTTGTTCATGATAATTGTCTTTATTCATGCTATAATTGTGCTATCCGGAAATCGTAATACATGTGTGAATAATAGACACCCACATGTCCCTAGTAAGCCTCTAGTTGACTAGCTCATTGATCAACAGATAGTCATGGTTTCCTGACTATGAACATTGGATGTCATTGATAACGGGATCACATCATTAGGAGAATGATGTGATGGACAAGACCCAATCCTAAACATAGCACAAGATCGTATAGTTCGTTTGCTAGAGTTTTCCAATGTCAAGTATCCTTTCCTTAGACCATGAGATCGTGTAACTCCCGGACACCGTAGGAGTGCTTTGGGTGTACCAAACGTCACAACGTAACTGGGTGCCTATAAAGGTATACTACGGGTATCTCCGAAAGTGTCTGTTGGGTTGACACGGATCAAGACTGGGATTTGTCACTCCGTATGACGGAGAGGTATCACTGGGCCCACTCGGTAATGCATCATCATAATGAGCTCAAAGTGACCAAGTGTCTGGTCACGGTATCATGCATTACGGTACGAGTAAAGTGACTTGCCGGTAACGAGATTGAACGGGGTATTGGGATACCGACGATCGAATCTCGGGCAAATAACATACCGATTAACAAGGGGAATTGTATACGGGGTTGCTTGAATCCTCGACATCGTGGTTCATCCGATGAGATCATCGAGGAGCATGTGGGAGCCCACATGGGTATCCAGATCCCGCTGTTGGTTATTGACCGGAGAGCGATCTCGGTCATGTCTACATGTCTCCCGAACCTGTAGGGTCTACACACTTAAGGTTCGGTGACGCTAGGGTTGTAGGGATATGTATATGCAGTAACCCGAATGTTGTTCGGAGTCCCGGATGAGATCCCGGACGTCACAAGGAGTTCTGGAATGGTCCGGAGGTAAATATTTATATATGGGAAGTCCTGTTTCGGCCATCGGGACAAGTTTCGGGGTCATCGGTATTGTACCGGGACCACCGGAAGGGTCCCGGGGGTCCACCGGGTGGGGCCACCTGTCCCGAGGGGCCACATGGGCTGTAGGGGGTGCTCCTTGGCCTACATGGGCCAAGGGCACCAGCCCCAAGAGACCCATGCGCCTAGGGTTTCAAGGAGGAAGAGTCCTAGGAGGGGAAGGCACCTCCTAGGTGCCTTGGGGAGGAGGGATTCCTCCCCTTGGCCGCACCACCCTAGGAGATTAGATCTCCTAGGGCCGGCGCCCCCCCCCCCCTTGGCCCTCCTATATATAGTGGGGAGATGGAGGACTTCTCACCTGATCTTTTGGTGCCTCCCTCTCCCTCTCCAACACCTCCTCCTCCTCCATAGTGCTTAGCGAAGCCCTGCCGGAGTACTGCAGCTCCATCATCACCACGCCGTCGTGCTGCTGCTGGAGCCATCTTCCTCAACCTCTCCTTCCCCCTTGCTGGATCAAGAAGAAGGAGACATCACTGCTCCGTACGTGTGTTGAACGCGGAGGTGCCGTCCGTTCGGCGCTAGGATCTCCGGTGATTTGGATCACGTCGAGTACGCCTTCCTCATCCCCGTTCTTTGAACGCTTCCGCGCGTGATCTACAAAGGTATGTAGATGCAATCCAATCAGTCGTTTCTAGATGAACTCCTAGATGGATCTTGGTGAAACCGTAGGAAAATTTTTGTTTTCTGCAACGTTCCCCAACAGTGGCATCATGAGCTAGGTTTATGCGTAGTTCTCTTGCACGAGTAGAACACAATTTGTTGTGGGTGTTGAGGTTGTCAATTTTCTTGCTGCTACTAGTCTTATCTTGCTTCAACGGTATTGTGGGATGAAGCGGCCCAGACCAACCTTACACGTACGCTTACGTGAGACCGGTTCCACCGATTGACATGCACTAGTTGCATAAGGTGGCTGGCGGGTGTCTGTCTCTCCCACTTTAGTTGGAGCAGATTCGATGAAAAGGGTCCTTATGAAGGGTAAATAGAAGTTGACAAATCACGTTGTGGCTTTCACGTAGGTAAGAAAACGTTCTTGCTAGAACCCTATTTCAGCCACATAAAACTTGCAACAACAAATTAGAGGACGTCTAACTTGTTTTTGCAGCAAGTCCTTTGTGATATGATATGGCCAAAGTTGTGATGAATGATGAATGATCTATATGTGATGTATGAGATGTTCATGCTATTGTAATAGGAATCACGACTTGCATGTCGATGAGTATGACAACCGGCAGGAGCCATAGGAGTTGTCTATATTTTTTGTATGACCTGCGTGTCATTGAGAAACGCTATGTAAATTACTTTACTTTATTGCTAAACGTGTTAGCCATAGTAGTAGAAGTAATAGTTGGCGAGCAACTTCATGGAGACACAATGATGGAGATCATGATGATGGAGATCATGGTGTCATGCCGGTGACAAGATGATCATGGAGCCCCAAGATGGAGATCAAAGGAGCTATGTGATATTGGCCATATCATGTCACTTTTATTATTTGATTGCATGTGATGTTTATCATGTTTTGCATCTTGTTTGCTTAGAACGACGGTAGTAAATAAGATGATCCCTCATAATAATTTCAAGAAAGTGTTCCCCCTAACTGTGCACCGTTGCGACAGTTCGTTGTTTCGAAGCACCACGTGATGATCGGGTGTGATAGATTCTAACGTTCACATACAACGGGTGTAAGACAGATTTACACATGCAAACACTTAGGTTGACTTGACGAGCCTAGCATGTGTACAGACATGGCCTCGGAACACAGAAGACCGAAAGGTCGAGCATGAGTCGTATAGAAGATACGATCAACATGAAGATGTTCACCGACGTTGACTAGTCCGTCTCACGTGATGATCGGACACGGCCTAGTTAACTCGGATCATGTTATACTTAGATGACAGGAGGGATGTCTATCTAAGTGGGAGTTCATTGAATAATTTGATTAGATGAACTTAATTATCATGAACTTAGTCTAAAATATTTACAATATGTCTTGTAGATCAAATGGCCAACGTAGTCCTCAACTTCAACGCGTTCCTAGAGAAAACCAAGCTGAAAGACGATGGCAGCAACTACACGGACTGGGTCCGGAACCTGAGGATCATCCTCATAGCTGCCAAGAAAGATTATGTCCTACAAGCACCGCTAGGTGACGCACCTGTTCTCCCTGCAAACAAGACGTTATGAACGCTTGGCAGGCACGTACCGATGACTACTCCCTCGTTCAGTGCGGCATGCTTTACAGCTTAGAGCCGGGGCTCCAAAAGCGTTTTGAGAGACACGGAGCATATGAGATGTTCGAAGAGCTGAAAATGGTTTTCCAAGCTCATGCCCGGGTCGAGAGATATGAAGTCTCCGACAAGTTCTTCAGCTGTAAGATGGAGGAAAATAGTTCTGTCAGTGAGCACATACTCACTAATGTCTGGGTTGCATAACCGCTTGACTCAGCTGGGAGTTAATCTCCCGGATGACGCGGTCATTGACAGAATCCTTCAGTCGCTTCCACCGAGCTATAAGAGCTTTGTGATGAACTTCAATATGCAGTGGATGGAAAAGACCATTCCTGAAGTATTTGCTATGCTGAAATCGGCATAGGTAGAAGTCAAGAAGGAACATCAAGTGTTGATGGTGAATAAAACCACTAAGTTCAAGAAAGGCAAGGGTAAGAAAGCCTTCAAGAAGGACGGCAAGGGAGTTGCCGCGCCCGGCAAGCAAGCTGCCGGGAAGAAGCCAAAGAATGGACCCAAGCCCGAGACTGAGTGCTTTTATTGCAAGGAAAGTGGTCACTGGAAGCGGAACTGCCCCAAATACTTAGCAGACAAGAAGGCCGGCAAAACAAAAGGTATATGTGATATACATGTAATTGATGTGTACCTTACCAGTACTCGTAGTAGCTCCTGGGTATTTGATACCGGTGCAGTTGCTCACATTTGTAACTCAAAGCAGGAGCTGCGGAATAAGCGGAGACTGGCGAAGGACGAGGTGACGATGCGCGTCGGGAATGGTTCCAAGGTCGATGTGATCGCCGTCGGCACGCTACCTCTTCATTTACCTACGGGATTAGTTTTGAACCTCAATAATTGTTATTTAGTGCCAAGTTTGAGCATGAACATTGTATCAGGATCTCGTTTAATTCGAGATGGCTACTCATTTAAATCCGAGAATAATGGTTGTTCTATTTATATGAGAGATATGTTTTATGGTCATGCTCCGATGGTGAATGGTTTATTCTTAATGAATCTCGAGCGTAATGCTACACATATTCATAGTGTGAGTACCAAAAGATGTAAGGTTGATAATGATAGTCCCACATACTTGTGGCACTGCCGCCTTGGTCACATAGGTGTCAAACGCATGAAGAAGCTCCATGCTGATGGACTTTTAGAGTCTCTTGATTACGAATCATTTGACACGTGCGAACCATGCCTCATGGGTAAAATGACCAAGACTCCGTTCTCAGGAACAATGGAG
Organism: Triticum aestivum; assembly: GCF_018294505.1. Lineage (NCBI taxonomy): Eukaryota > Viridiplantae > Streptophyta > Magnoliopsida > Poales > Poaceae > Triticum > Triticum aestivum. Next base: position 615,889,864 of record NC_057800.1, read on the forward strand.
CGAGCAACCAACTTATTGGAAATCATACATACTGATGTGTGCGGTCCAATGAGTGTTGAGGCTCGCGGTGGCTATCGTTATGTTCTCACCCTCACTGATGACTTGAGTAGATATGGGTATGTCTACTTAATGAAACACAAGTCTGAGACCTTTGAAAAGTTCAAGGAATTTCAGAGTGAGGTTGAGAATCAACGTGACAGGAAAATCAAGTTCCTGCGATCAGATCGTGGAGGAGAATACTTGAGTCACGAGTTTGGCACACACTTAAGAAAATGTGGAATAGTTTCACAACTCACACCGCCTGGAACACCTAAGCGTAATGGTGTGTCCGAACGTCGTAATCGCACTCTATTAGATATGGTGCGATCTATGATGTCTCTTGCCGATTTACCGTTATCTTTTTGGGGCTATGCTTTAGAGACTGCCGCATTCACTTTAAATAGGGCTCCGTCGAAATCCGTTGAGACGACACCGTTTGAATTATGGTTTGGGAAGAAACCTAAGCTGTCGTTTCTAAAAGTTTGGGGATGCGATGCTTATGTCAAGAAACTTCAACCTGAAAAGCTCGAACCCAAGTCGGAAAAATGCGTCTTCATAGGATACCCTAAAGAAACTATTGGGTATACCTTCTACCTCAGATCCGAAGGCAAGATCTTTGTTGCCAAGAATGGATCCTTTCTAGAGAAAGAGTTTCTCTCGAAAGAAGTAAGTGGGAGGAAAGTAGAACTTGATGAAGTATTACCTCTTGAACCGGAAAATGGCGCAACTCAAGAAAATGTTCCTGAGGTGCCTGCACCGACTAGAGAGGAAGTTAATGATGATGATCAAGATACTTCTGATCAAGCTCCTACTGAAATTCGAAGGTCCACAAGGACACGTTCCGCACCAGAGTGGTACGGCAACCCTGTCTTGGAAATCATGTTGTTAGACAACGGTGAACCTTCGAACTATGAAGAAGCGATGGCGGGCCCGGATTCCGACAAATGGCTAGAAGCCATGAAATCCGAGATAGGATCCATGTATGAAAACGAAGTATGGACTTTGACTGACTTGCCCGTTGAGCGGCGAGCCATAGAAAATAAATGGATCTTTAAGAAGAAGACAGACGCGGATGGTAATGTGACCATCTATAAAGCTCGGCTTGTCGCTAAGGGTTATCGACAAGTTCAAGGGGTTGACTACGATGAGACTTTCTCACCGGTAGCGAAGCTGAAGTCCGTCCGAATCATGTTAGCAATTGCCGCATTCTATGATTATGAGATATGGCAAATGGACGTCAAAACGGCATTCCTTAATGGTTTCCTTAAGGAAGAATTGTATATGATGCAGCCGGAAGGTTTTGTCGATCCTAAGAATGCTGACAAGGTGTGCAAGCTCCAACGCTCGATTTATGGGCTGGTGCAAGCATCTCGGAGTTGGAACATTCGCTTTGATGAGATGATCAAAGCGTTTGGGTTTACGCAGACTTATGGAGAAGCCTGCGTTTACAAGAAAGTGAGTGGGAGCTCTGTAGCATTTCTCATATTATATGTAGATGACATACTTTTGATGGGAAATGATATAGAACTTTGGACAGCATTAAGGCCTACTTGAATAAGAGTTTTTCAATGAAGGACCTTGGAGAAGCTGCTTATATATTAGGCATCAAGATCTATAGAGATAGATCAAGACGCCTCATAGGTCTTTCACAAAGCACATACCTTGATAAGATATTGAAGAAGTTCAATATGGATCAGTCTAAGAAGGGGTTCTTGCCTGTGTTACAAGGTGTGAAATTGAGCTCAGCTCAATGTCCGACCACGGCAGAAGATATAGAAGAGATGAGTGTCATCCCCTATGCCTCAGCAATAGGTTCTATTATGTATGCCATGCTGTGTACCAGACCTGATGTAAACCTTGCCGTAAATTTGGTAGGAAGGTACCAAAGTAATCCCGGCAAGGAACACTGGACAGCGGTCAAGAATATCCTGAAGTACCTGAAAAGGACTAAGGAAATTTTTCTCGTTTATGGAGGTGACGAAGAGCTCGTCGTAAAGCGTTACGTCGATGCTAGCTTCGACACAGATCTGGATGACTCTAAGTCACAAACCAGATACGTGTATATTTTGAATGGTGGGGCAGTAAGCTGGTGCAGTTGCAAGCAGAGCGTCGTGGTGGGATCTACATGTGAAGCGGAGTACATGGCAGCCTCGGAGGCAGCGCATGAAGCAATTTGGGTGAAGGAGTTCATCACCGACCTAGGAGTCATACCCAATGCGTCGACGCTGATCAAGCTCTTCTGTGACAACACTGGAGCTATTGCTCTTGCCAAGGAGCCCAGGTTTCACAAGAAGACAAGGCACATCAAGCATCGCTTCAACTCCATTCGTGAAAATGTTCAAGATGGAGACATAGATATTTGTAAAGTACACACGGACCTGAATGTAGCAGATCCGTTGACTAAACCTCTCCCTAGAGCAAAACATGATCAACACAAGAATTCCATGGGTGTTCGATTCATCACAATGTAACTAGATTATTGACTCTAGTGCAAGTGGGAGACTGTTGGAAATATGCCCTAGAGGCAATAATAAAAGCATTATTATTATATTTCCTTGTTCATGATAATTGTCTTTATTCATGCTATAATTGTGTTATCCGAAAATCGTAATACATGTGTGAATAATAGACACCAACATGTCCCTAGTAAGCCTCTAGTTGACTAGCTCGTTGATCAACAGATAGTCATGGTTTCCTGACTATGGACATTGGATGTCATTGATAACGGGATCACATCATTAGGAGAATGATGTGATGGACAAGACCCAATCCTAAACATAGCACAAGATCGTATAGTTCGTTTGCTAGAGTTTTCCAATGTCAAGTATCCTTTCCTTAGACCATGAGATCGTGTAACTCCCGGATACCGTAGGAGTGCTTTGGGTGTACCAAACGTCACAACGTAACTGGGTGACTATAAAGGTATACTACGGGTATCTCCGAAAGTGTCTGTTGGGTTGACACGGATCAAGACTGGGATTTGTCACTCCGTATGACGGAGAGGTATCACTGGGCCCACTCGGTAATGCATCATCATAATGAGCTCAAAGTGACCAAGTGTCTGGTCACGGGATCATGCATTACGGTACGAGTAAAGTGACTTGCCGGTAACGAGATTGAACGAGGTATTGGGATACCGACGATCGAATCTCGGACAAGTAACATACCGATTGACAAAGGGAATTGTATACGGGGTTGCTTGAATCCTCGACATCGTGGTTCATCCGATGAGATCATCGAGGAGCATGTGGGAGCCAACATGGGTATCTAGATCCCGCTGTTGGTTATTGACCGGAGAGCGATCTCGGTCATGTCTACATGTCTCCCGAACCCGTAGGGTCTACACACTTAAGGTTCGGTGACGCTAGGGTTGTAGGGATATGTATATGCAGTAACCCGAATGTTGTTCGGAGTCTCCGATGAGATCCCGGACGTCACGAGGCGTTCCGGAATGGTCCGGAGGTAAAGATTTATATATGGGAAGTCCTGTTTCGGCCATCGGGACAAGTTTCGGGGTCATCGGTATTGTACCGGGACCACCAGAAGGGTCCCGGGGGTCCACCGGGTGGGGCCACCTGTCCCGGGGGGCACATGGGCTGTAGGGGGTGTGCCTTGGCCTACATGGGCCAAGGGCACCAGCCCCAAGAGACCCATGCGCCTAGGGTTTCAAGGAGGAAGAGTCCTAGGAGGGGAAGGCACCTCCTAGGTGCCTTGGGGAGGAGGGATTCCTCCCCTTGGCCGCACCACCCTAGGAGATTAGATCTCCTAGGGTCGGTGCCCCCCCCCCTTGGCCCTCCTATATATAGTGGGGAGATGGAGGACTTCTCACCTGATCTTTTGGTGCCTCCCTCTCCCTCTCCAACACCTCCTCCTCCTCCATAGTGCTTAGCGAAGCCCTGCCGGAGTACTGCAGCTCCATCATCACCACGCCGTCGTGCTGCTGCTGGAGCCATCTTCCTCAAACTCTCCTTCCCCCTTGCCGGATCAAGAAGAAGGAGACATCACTGCTCCGTACGTGTGTTGAACGCGGAGGTGCCGTCCGTTCGGTGCTAGGATCTCCGGTGATTTGGATCACGTCGAGTACGCCTTCCTCATCCCCATTCTTTGAACGCTTCCGCGCGTGATCTACAAAGGTATGTAGATGCAATCCAATCACTCGTTGCTAGATGAACTCCTAGATGGATCTTGGTGAAACCGTAGGAAAATTTTTGTTTTCTGCAACGTTCCCCAACATCCCGAACTGTGCGTCTAGGCCGGATGGTAACAGGAGGCAAGGAACACGATGTTTTACCCAGGTTCGGGCCCTTTTGATGGAGGTAAAACCCTACGTCCTGCTTGATTAATATTGATGATATGGGTAGTACAAGAGTAGATCTACCACGAGATCAAGGAGGCTAAACCCTAAAAGCTAGCCTATGGTATGGTTGTTGTATGATGATGTTGTGTCGACTAGCCTGGCCTCGGTTTATATAATGCACTAGAGGCCTAGGATAACATGAGTCCTAGCCAGATACGCCGGTGGGGAGGAGTCCTTGTCTTGATCGCCAAGTCTTGTGGAATCTTCCTTGTATGCGACAGCTGTCCGAACTGGCCCATGAGTATACGGCCATGGGGGTCCTCGGCTCAACCTAACAGATCGGGAGATGACGTGGTGAGTACCCCCTAGTCCAGGACACCGTCACCGAGGCTCCAGGCAAGGAAGTTTCCGCGTGCACTGATTGCCGGGAAGCCGCGCCTACCGAGAGGGCCGGGAAAGCTGATGGGCCATACTGCAAGATCCATTGGACCAAGGACCATGATCTTCAGGAGTGTCATCAAGTCGAGTAACTCGTCAAGAAGCACAGGGATGAGTACGAGAAGCGCGACAAGGAGAAAGATCAAGATGGCGCTGGCGGGAAGGGTCGGGGCTGCAGAACAAGTTGCCCCGACAAGGCCCCTTAGTATCAAGGGAAACCCGCCAGAGGCCGTGAGAAGAAGGAATGCAATGATGAAAGTGATGACGGAGATGAAGAGGAAACCAGCAAGCAGAAGTTCCAGAAAGCCACTGATGTCCTATGCATTGACGGGGGTGCATGCTTGCACTCCTCTCAACACTAGCTTAAACAGTGGGCGCGTGAGGTCAATGCCGTGGAGCCAGCGGCAGATTCTCAAAAGCTGCTCAAATGGTCCCGCACGCCCATCATATTTGATGAAGAGGATCACCCTCACCGCACCACCGCGGTAGGGTGTTTGCCATTGTTGGTCTCACCAACAATCTGCAACCTGAAGGTCACAAAGATGTTGGTTGATGGCGGGGCTGGGTTGAATCTGATTTCTCCCAAGGTCATCAGCAAACTCCAGATAGCAGATGAAGACTCAAGGTTACTGGTACCTTCCAAGGGATCAACCCCAGCAGGAGTCATCCTAAGGGGAAGATCACACTGCCTGTAACGTTCGGGGGAGAGTTAAACTACTGGACTGAGAAGATCATGTTTGATGTGGTTGACCTCCCCCTGCCGTGCAACGAAATCCTGGGTTTGAAGAGGTCAAAACTTTAACTAGTGATGTGCCCACTCTTTTGGATTACAAAGACTTTAATTATGATAGTTGCTCTTTGATTGATTGTATTTGTTTGTTGCAATCCATGATAAATTCACCCCATGCTTATGAACAAAATAAAGCTTTTACTAAACATATTGTTGATGCTATGAGGAAAGCTTTGGAAGGAAAATTGGAATTAGAAGTTTAATTCCTAGAAAATTACATGTTGAGTGGGAACCTACTATCAAAGTCCAGATTAAAAATTACGAGTGTTTTGCTTTATGTGACTTGGGTGCTAGTGTTTCTACAATTCTGAAATCTCTATGTGATGTGCTTGGTCTTACCAATATTGAAGAATGTTCTTTAAATTTGCACCTGGCGGATTATACTATAAAAAAGCCTATGGGAAGAATTAATGATGTTCTTATTCTTGAAAATAGGAATTATGTGCCCATAGATTTTATTGTTCTTGATATTGATTGCAATCCGTCTTGTCCAATTATTCTTGGTAGACCGTTTTTACGTACTATTGGTGTCGTGATTGATATGAAAGAAGGCAATATTAAATTTGAATTTCCACTAAGGAAGGGTATGGAAGACTTTCCTAGAACAAGAATTAGGCCACCATATGAATCAATCATTAGGGCACCATATGGATCTGCAAACAAAGATGACAACACTTAGATCCTTTGCTTTATGCCTAGCTAGGGGCATGAAACAATAGCACTTGTTGGGAGGCAACCTTCCAAGGGATCAACCCCAGCAGGAGTCGTCCTAAGGGGGAGATCACACTGCCTGTAACGTTCGGGGGAGAGTTAAACTACCGGACTGAGAAGATCATGTTTGATGTGGTTGACCCCCCTGCCGTACAACGAAATCCTGGGTCGCTCGGCCCTGGCCAAATTCATGGTGGCATCCCACTATGCCTACAACAGTGCTCTAAAGATGCCAAGGCCAATGGGCTTCATCTCCATTCTGCTAGACAAGAAGGAGGAAATCATATGCGTGGATAAGATGTACCGGGAAGCAATCACGGCAGAGGCTGCAGAAGCTACTTCTCTCGAGGAAAGCAAGAAAGGGAAGAAGGCTAGCAGGGACACCAACAAGGAATCTGGGAAGCACACCTCTTTGGAGTGTGATGCGCATGTTGATGACTTGCTGGAGAGTTCCAACGGCAAGAGATCCAACATTGTTGCACCCGCTGTGAAGAAGGTCCCGTCATAGCAGGCTAGCGCTCATGGTACATTTACTATCAGTGCCACCCTCGTCGACAAATAGGAAAGTGCGCTCATTGCCTTCCTGTGGGCGAATGTCGATGTGTTTGCCTAGCAACCATCTGACATCCCCAGCAACAATGGTCAGAAAGAGGAGGAAACTTCCCGAAGAGCAAGAAGAAGCTGAAAGAGTAGCCCGGAGGGCCAGTATGTATCAGTTCGTTAACAACATGTGATGTCGCTTGAAGCTACGTCGGTATTTCCCCAAAGAGGAAGGGATGATGTAGAATAGCGGTGGTAGGTATTTCCCTCATATATGAAACCAAGGTTATCGAACCAGTAGGAGAACCAAGCAACACAACGTAAACAGCCCATGCACACAGATAACAAATCCTCGCAACCCCACGTGTTAAAGGGGTTGTCAATCCCTTTTGGGTAATGGTGCCAGAAGTTGGTGCGTGGACGGGAGAAAGTTGTAATAGATTGAATAAATAGATCACAAATAAAATAAAGTGCAGCAAAGTATTTTTGGGTTTTTGAATTAATAGATCTGAAAATAAAAGCAAATAAAAGTAGATCGCAAAGGCAAATAATATGAGAAAGAGACCCGGGGGTTGTAGGTTTCACTAGTGGCTTCTCTCAAGAAAAATAGCAAACAGTGGGTGAACAAATTACTGTTCGGAAATTGATAGAACTTCAAATACTCATGACGATATCCAGGCAATGATCATTACATCGGCATCACGTCCAAGATTAGTAGACCAACTCCTGCCTGCATCTACTACTATTACTCCACACATCGACCGCTATCCAGCATGCATCTAGTGTATTAAGTTCATGGAGAAACGGAGTAATGCAATAAGAACGATGACATGATGTAGACAAGATCTATCTATGTAGAGATAGACCCCATCGTTTTATCCTTAGTAGCAACGATACATACGTGTCGGTTCCCCTTCTGTCACTGGCATCAACCACCATAAGATCAAACCCACTACAAAGTGCCTCTTCCCATTGCAAGATAAATAGATCAAGTTGGACAAACAAAACCCAATTATCGGAGAAGAAATACGAGGCTATAAGCAATCATGCATAAAATATATCAAAGAAACTCAAATACTTTCATGGATATAAAAAGATAGATCTGATCATAAACTCAAAGTTCATCGATCCCAACAAACACACCGCAAAAGAGTTACATCATATGGATCTTGAAGAGACCATTGTATTGAGAATCAAGAGAGAGAGAGAGAGAGAGAGAGGAAGCCATCTAGGTACTAATTACGGACCGGAAGGTCTACAAAGAACTACTCACGCATCATCGGAGAGGCACCAATGGAGGTGGTGAACCCCATCCGAGATGGTGTCTAGATTGGATCTAGTGGTTCTGGAATCTGCGGCGGCTGGATCAATATTTCGTCATCTCACCTAGGGTTTTGGGAATATTTGGGTATTTATAGAGCAAAGAGGTGGTCCGGGGGGCACCCGAGGTGGGCACAACCCACCAGGGCACGCGTGGCCCTCCTGGCGTGCCCTGGTGGGTTGTGCTCCCCTCGGGGCACCCCCCAGGCGCAGCCAGGTCCCGTTGTGTTCCTTCTTGCCCTTAAAAATTCTCTGTAAAGTTTCATCGAATTTGGACTCCGTTTGATATTGATTTTCTCCGATGTAAAAAACATGGAAAAACAGCAACTGGCACTTCGCACTAGGTCAATAGGTTAGTACCAAAAATGATATAAAATGTCTATAAAATGATTATAAAACATCCAAGATTGATAATATAACAGCATGGAACAATCAAAAATTATAGATACGTTGGAGACGTATCAGCATCCCCAAGCTTAACTCCTACTCGTCCTCGAGTAGGGAAGTGAATAAAACAAAAAATTTGATGTGGAATGTTGCCTAACATGTCATATCATATTTCTTTCTTTATAGCATGGACATTTGGACTTTTATATTGTTCAAAGCAATAGTTTAGTTTTGACATGATAATTTAAGTACTCAAGCATATCAATAAGCAACCATGTCTTTCAAAATATCAACACTAAAATAAGCTATCCCTAGCCCATCATGCTCAACCATCGATCCATTCATGAAACACACTCGCATATTAGCTACATCCAATACTCAAGTACGATCATATTGCCTCCTAGTTGGTGCTTTTATAAGAGAAGATGGAGACTCAAATTCAAAATAAAAATTGCATAAAGTAAAAGAAAGGCCCTTTGTAGAGGGAAGTAGGGATTTGTAGAGGTGCCAGATCTCAAAGCGAAAAACTTGGAGATAAAAACATTTTGGGAGGTGTATCCATCCCACCAACGGAAATGACTTAGAGTTCCCAATACTTTCCATGCTTAGATATATCATAGGCGGTTCTCAAACAGAAAATAAAGTTTACTCCTTTTTCCACTATACTTTCACTTTCCATGGCTAGCCGTATCCATGGTTGCCCTCCATACCAACACTTTCCAAGGAATTTCTTATTTGACAACATAAAGTCAATTCATTTTTTCATTTAGGGACTGGGCATCCCTAATACCTTTGCCTTACTCTCGTGCAATGACAAGTGAATAAACACTCATCTTGAGAATAACACATCTAGCATGGAAAATATTAGCCACCCCTCACCGCTCCGCGAGCGAAACAAACACACAAAAGAGAAGTTTATTTTTGAAAATTAGAGATGGCACATGCAAATTTTCTTAGAACGGCAAAAGAATACCATGTATAGGTAGATATAGTGTACTCATGTGCCAAAACTGGTTTACAGGTTTTTGGATGCACAAGTAGTGATCATACATAGTGCAAAATGAAGGCTAGCAAAAGATTGAGAAGCGACCAACCAAGAAACGAATAATCTCATAAGCGAGCATTAAGCATAACTAACACCGAATAATGCACCATAAGTAGGATATAATTTCATTGCATAACTATTGACTTTCGTGGTTGCATAGGGAATCACAAACCTTAACACCAATATTCTTACAAAAGCATAATTACTCATCAAGATGACTCACATATCACATCATCATATCTCAAAACTATTACTAAGAATCAAGTTTATTTTGTCCAATGATCTTCATGAAAATTTGTATTATATCCTTCTTGGATATCTATCACTTTGGGACTAATTTTCATGTTTTGCTTTTGACAAGCTCAAACAAATATAAGTGAAGATCATGAGCATAATATTTCTTTCTCTCAAATTAATTTAAGTGAAGCAAAAGAGAATTTTCTTGAAAATTTTACTAACTCTCAAATAAATCTAAGTGAAGCAACAGAGCAATTCTTCAAAAATACTAAGCACACTGTGCTCAAAAAAGATATAAGTGGAGCACTAGAGCGAGTCCATAGCTCATAAAAAATTTAAGTGAAGCAAAGAGAGCCATTCTAACAAGTCATGACATAATTTTGGCTCTCTCAAATAGGTGTGTCCAGCAAGGGATCAAGACTTAAAGCACAAAATAAATCAAGCAAAGACTCATATCATACAAGACGCTCCAAGCAAAACACATAGTATGTGACGAATAAAAATATAGCTTCAAGTAAAATGCCTATGGTCATTAGAAGAAAGAGGGGATGCCACTCGGGGGCATCCCCAAGCTTATTTGGTTGCTCATTTTTGGATAATAGCTTGGGATGTCGGGGCATCCCCAAGCTTGGGCTCTTCTACTCCTTATTCCTTCATCCATCGTAAGATAACCCAAAACTTGAAAACTTCAATCACACAAAACTCAACAAAACCTTCGTGAGATCCGTTAGTATAAGAATAATAAATCACTACTATAAGTGTTGTATCAAACCAATTCATATTTTGTTCTTGCATTAAATCTACTATATTCCAACTTTTCTATGGCAAAAACTCATCAAAGAAAACCATAGAGCCATCAAAATAAGCACACAACACAAAGAAAACAGAATCTGTCAAAACATAACACTATGTAGCAATATGACTATTCTGAATATTTATGTAAGTCCAAAAATTCTTAAAAATTAGGACGACCTGAGCAATGTGTATATTGATCTACTGCACTCTCTGGTAAAAAATGAAAATTATTTTCATGAGCGCAAAAGTTTCTATTTTTCAATAAGATCAAGCAACTATCACCCATGAAGACCCTAGAGGCTTTACTTGGCAGAAACACTAATTAAAACATAAAAACACAATCATAACAGTAGCATAATTGTGCTAACACTCAAAAACAGGAAGCAAAAAAGCAAAAATAAATATTATTCATTGGGTTGCCTCCCAACAAGCGGTATAGTTTTACGCCCTTAGCCAGGCATAAAGCAAGGATCTAAGTTTTGTCATCTTTGGTTCGAGATCCATAAGACGCCGTCATGATCGATTCATAAGGTGGCCTAATTCTTGTTCTAGGAAAGTGTTCCATACCCTTCCTCAAAGGAAATTGGAACTTAATATTGCCTTCTTTCGTATCAATCACGACCAATAGTGCGAAAAAATAGTCTACCAAGAATAACCGGGCAAGACGGATTGCAATCAATATCAAGGATAATAAAATCTATAGGCACATAATTCCTATTTCTAAGAATAAGAACGTCATTAATTCTTCCCATAGGCTTTTTAATAGTAGAATCCGCCAAGTGCAAATTCAAAGAACACGATTCAAGATTGGTAAGACCAAGCACGTCACATAAAGATTTTGGAATAGTAGAAACACTAGCACCCAAGTCACACAAAGCAAAACACTCATAATTTTTAATTTTGACTTTGATAGTAGGTTCCCATTCATCATGCAATTTTCTAGCAATTGAAACCTCCAATTCCAACTTTTCTTCAAAAGCTTTCATCATAGCATCCACAATATGTTTAGTAAAACCTTTATTTTGTTCATAAGCATGGGGTGAATTTATCATGGATTGCAATAAAGAAATACAATCAATCAAAGAGCAACTATCATAATTAAAGTCTTTGTAATCCAAAAGAGTGGGCACATCACTAGCTAAAGTTTTGACCTCTTCAAACCCACTTTTATCAATTTTCTCAACAAGATTTTCACCCTTCGAATCATTGGGATGCCTTCTACCTAAAGTTAACTCTTATCCAGTCCCTTTTCCATCAATATTAACTTTACTAAACAAGGAATCTATAGAAGAAACACCAATCATTTTAAGATCTTCATCACTTTTGCGAAAGAAATCACTAGAAAACACTTTTTCTAAAAATTCTCTTTTAGCTCTAAGCATAGCGGTTCTTTACTTACTTTCATCCATAGAAACATAAAGAGCTTTAATTGATTCATCAACCTTAGGCACAAAAAATTTCATCTTAAGATTTTCCACATCATGAGCAATTCTATCAACACTTCTAGACAAATCATCAATCTTACTCTACTTTTCTTCTATGGAAGTGTTGAAAACTTTTTGTGTATTGATAAATTCTTTAATATTTTTCTCAAGATCAGAGGTGTTCCTATTATATTTATAAGATTGATTTCCATAGGAATTACCATAATTATTAGAGGAATTACTAGGAAAAGGCCTAGGATTAAAATTACCTCTATAAGCATTGTTGTTGAAATTATTCCGAGAAATAAAATCCACATCTATGGCATCACTATTTTCTCAATCAAAGTAGACAAAGGCATATCATTAAGATCAATAGGAGCACTTCTACTAGCAACCAATTTCAGAAGAGCATCAACTTTTTCACTCAAAGAAGAAATTTCATCAACCGAATTAACTTTTTTACTAGTAGGAGCTCTTTCGGTATGCCATTGCGAATAATTTTCCATAATATTATCAAGAAATTTGGTGGCTTCACCCAAAGTAATTTCCATATAAGTACCACCCGGGGCGGAATCTAAAAGATTACGAGAAACAAAATTCAACCCCGCATAAAATTTTTGTATGATCATCCAAAGATTTAACCCATGAGTTGGGCAATTCATTAGCATCATTTTCATCCTTTCCCAAGATTGTGCAACATGCTCATGTTCAAGTAGCTTGAACTTCATGATCTGGGTTCTAAGGAAAATAATTTTTGCGGGTGGAAAATACTTAGTGATAAAAGCATCCTTGCACATATTCCAAGAATTGATACTATTGCGCGGCAAAGAAGAGAATCAAATTTTTGCAGAATCACGCAAAGAAAACGGAAATAATTTCATCTTGACCACATCATTGTCCACATCTTTTTTCTTTTGCATATCGCATAATTCCACGAAGGTATTAAGATGGGACGCGGCATCCTCATTAGGAGTACCGGAAAGTTGGTCTTTCATAACAAGATTCAGCAAAGCAGTATTAATAACACAAGTCTCCGCACTAGCGGCGGGAGGAGCAAGTGGAGTGCCAATAAAATAATTGTTGTTGGTATTTAGGAAATCACATAACTTGGTGTTCTCTTGAGTCATGATGACCACACAACAAGACTGCACTCAAAAACAGATCCGGCAAGTAAACGGCGAACGGGAAAGATGGGCGAATAAAATGGCAAATTGTTTTGAAGTGGGGGAGAGGAAAACGAGAGGCAAATGGCAAATAATGTAAATTGCGAGGAGATGAGATTTGTGATTAGGAACCTGGTATATGTTGAAGATCCTCCCTAGCAACGGCGCAAGAAATTCCTTTTGATGTCGCTTGAAGCTAAGTCGGTATTTCCCCCAAGAGGAAGGGATGATGCAGCACAGCGGTGGTAGGTATTTCCCTCAGATATGAAACCAAGGTTATAGAACCAGTAGGAGAACCAAGCAACACAATGTAAACATCATGTGCACACAGATAACAAATCCTTGCAACCTGACGTGTTAAAGGGGTTGTCAATCCCTTTCGGGTAACAGTGCCAGAAATTGGTGCATGGACAGGAAAAAGTTGTAATAGAATGAATAAATAGATTGTAAATAAAATAAAGTGCAGCATAGTATTTTTGGGTTTTTGGATTAATATATATGAAAATAAAAGCAAATAAAAGTAGATCACAAAGGCAAATAATATGAGAAAGAGACCCGGGGGCTATAGGCTTCACTAGTGGCTTCTCTCGAGAAAAATAGCAAATGGTGGGTGAACAAATTACTGTTGGGCAGTTGATAGAACTTCAAATACTCATTACGATATCCAGACAATGATCATTACATTGGCATCACGTCCAAGATTAGTAGACCAACTCCTGTCTGCATCTACTACTATTACTCCACACATCGATCGCTATCCAGCATGCATCTAGTGTATTAAGTTCATGGAGAAACGGAGTAATGCAATAAGAACGATGACATGATGTAGACAAGATCTATCTATGTAGATGTAGGTCCCATTGTTTTATCCTTAGTAGCAACGATACATACGTGTCAGTTCCCCTTCTGTCACTGGGATCAACCACTGTAAGATCGAACCCACTACAAAGCACATCTTCCATTTGCAAGATAAATAGATCAACAAACAAAACCCAAATATCGGAGAAGAAATACAATGCTATAAGCAATCATGCATAAAAGAGATCAACGAAACTCAAATACTTTCATGGATATAAAAAGATAGATCTGATCATAAACTCAAAGTTCATCAATCCCAATGAACACACTGCAAAAGAGTTACATCATATGGATCTCCAAGAGACCATTGTATTGAGAATCAAGAGAGAGAGAGAGGAAGCCATCTAGCTAGTAACTAAGGATCCGAAGGTCTACAAAGAACTACTCATGCATCGTCGAAGAGGAACCAATGGAGGTGGTGAACCCCATCCGAGATGGTCTCTAGATTAGATATGGTGGTTCTGCACTCTGCGGCGGCTGGATCAATATTTCATCGACTCCCCTAGGGTTTTGAGAATATTTGGGTATTTATAGAGCGAAGAGGCAGTCCGGGGGGCACCTGAGGTGGGCAGAACCCACCAGGGTGCACCTGGGCCTCCTGGCGTGCCCTGGTGGGTTGTGCTCCCCTCGGGGCACCCCCCAGGCGTAGCCAGGGCCCGTTGTGTTCCTTTTGGCCCATAAAAATTCCCCGTAAAGTTTCGTGGCATTTGGACTCCGTTTGATATTGATTTTCTACGATGTAAAAAACATGGAAAAAAACAGCAACTTGCACTTGGCACTAGGTCAATAGGTTAGTACCAAAAATGATATAAAATGACTATAAAATGATTATGAAACATCCAAGATTGACAATATAACAGCATGGAACAATCAAAAAGTATAGATACATTGGAGACGTATCAACATGCTACACAGAAGAAGGCCCAACGGTGTGAAATTGAAGTGCATTTGCCGGGAAGAAGGAAAGGAACTACTGGCAGAGATACACAAGGGTATGTGTGGCTCCCATATTGGATCAAGGGCCTTGGTTGGAAAAGATTTTCGGCAAGGTTTCTACTGGACCATAGCCTTCCAAGATGCAATTGAGCTAGTTACCAAGTGCGAAGCCTGCCAGTTCCACTCCAAGAATATCCATCAGCCTGCTCAAGCTCTCCAAACAGTCCCTTTGTCATGGACATTTTCGTTCCGGGGGCTCGACATCTTGGGCCCCTTCCCCCGTGCTACCGGGGGCTCTGAATTCTTGTTCGTTGCAATCGACAAGTTTACAAACTGACCGGAAGTGAAGCCCGTGAGGAAGGTGACCGCACAGTCAGCCATCAAGTTCTTGAAAGGATTGGTGTGCTGCTTCGGAGTACTTTCCAGAATCATCACGGACAATGGCACCCAATTCCCAAGCCGCACCTTCATGCAATACGTTCATGCCCTCGGAAGCAAGATCTCATTCGCCTCTGTTGCCCATCCCAGAAGCAACGGACAAGCTGAGAGGGCAAATGATGAAGTGCTGCGAGGACTCAAGAAAAGAACATTTGATAAGTTGCAGAAGTGTGGCGGGTGATGGATCGATGAGTTGCCGGTGGTTCTTTGGTCCCTCCGTACGACACCAAATCGAGCTACCGGCCAAACTCCCTTCTCCCTAGTCAATGGGGCAGAAGCAGTGATCCCCACGGGACACATATACGGATCACCTCGAGTGCTTTCCTATGATGAAGTAGCGCAAGAACAGCACCGGTGTGATAATGCTGTGCTACTTGAGGAAAACTGTCTACGGGCTGCTACACGTGTTGCATGCTACCAACAAGCCCTGCATTGCTATCACAACCGTAGGGTTCATGCCCGGAGCTTTGAGGAACGTGACCTTGTCCTTAGGCGTGTTCAGTACCCCAAGGGTACAAACAAGTTGACGCCAAAGTGAGAAGGCCCTTACCGGGTAGTACGAGTCACCAGATCCGGCGCAGCCCGTCTAGAGACCGGAGATGGCATTCAATTGCAAAACTCATGGAACATTGAGCATCTCCATAAGTTCTAACCGTAAGGCGCGGCTGTCGGGCCCTGCCCGACAGCCGCCCTTTTGTACAAGCCTTGCCGAAGTTGCATGTAACCCTTTGTACAAACCCAGGCGTAGACCCTGAGCACCAGATAAATAAACAAAGCGTGGGGGCCCCAAATAAGATTGCATGAATGCATAAGCATATCATGAGCATAGCATGTTCATGTAGATAAGATCGCATGTAGCTCCGTTTTCATCTGCACTAAGCTGCATGGTTCCTGCCGCGGACTTGGTCCTGAAGAGAAGGAATGAAGAGCTAGCCTACATAGCGATCCCCGGCAAGCCAGACAGATAAGTTCCTTCCTATCCATACTTGTTTTGTAAAATGAAACTTGTGCATATGAACACCTCGCCGCCTTAGAAACATAGGTGCTCCCATCCTTCGACTCGAACGTTGCTTCGGTCAAGATGGTCGTAGTGGCCTTTGGCGGAAAAGGTTCGGCGGGGGGCTGGTCCCTTTTATAGTCCGTGCCCAGCAAGCCTAGCCCCGCGGAAACAAACTAAGGGCACCGGCAGGATAGCCTGCCGGGGAAAACTTGTTTACTTAAATGTATAGAGGCATCTCACCTTTGCATGGACATAATACATGCACAAAGTACCCGACAAGGTTTGTCTTTTCCATTAATATGCTGATAAGAAAGTACAAATCTTACAAAACACAAGCATGGATAAAGAAGATTACATCATTTAAACTAAAGTCTGGCAGATGCCTACATGTTTTAGACTAAAAAATATAAGTGCATGTGATTCCTTTGCTTTGTCCCTCTCCTCCTCGAAACCACAGGGGGGACGAAGAAGACGGAGGGAAGGCCTAGCTGGGATTCGGTGCCTCCCCAGGTTCAGGAGGGCACCGTTCCTGGGCTGAGATGAAGAAACTGGAGGGCAGGTGTAGATGATGGCGCTTCCAAGGCCCAACCGATGATGATGGTGCTGTCGGTGATCACGCCACGTCGGAGCGGCCGTCATCGTTCTTGACCCGTCGTGGATTGCTGCCACCCTCCTCATCGCTGTCGCTCAAAGAGGCACTCCCACCATCGCTCGAGCCCCCACCATGGCGGCCAGGGCGAGAACCAAGCACTCTGGGAGACTCCACAGAGAGCATGGTCGTCTCCGTCGACCCGAAGCTAGAAGAACGCTGCCCCCTGAAGAAGCATGCACGGACACAAGCAGCCTGCCCATACACAAGACAAACAGAAGCCCAAAGAGGGGATCTGCCGCAAACAATGGCGAGTCGCTCCCGCGATCTCCCTTCATCATCATGGACGAAGAGAGGATAGGCCGCGGTCGACTAACACGCTTTATGTCTATTATGGGCTTCAGCATGGTGTCGCCTGCGTGGCCTGATGACCCACAAGTATAGGGGATCTATCACAGTCCTTTCGATAAGTAAGAGTGTCGAACCCAACGAGGAGCGGAAGGAAATGGTAAGCGGTTTACAGCAAGGTATTCTCTGCAAGTACTGAAATAAGTGGTAACAGATAGTTTTGTGATAGGATAATTTGTAACGAGCAACAAGTAACAAAAGTAAATAAAGTGCAGCAAGGTGGCCCAATCCTTTTTGTAGCAAAGGACAAGCCTGGACAAACTCTTATATAGAGAAAAGCGCTCCCGAGGACACACGGGAATATCGTCAAGCTAGTTTTCATCACATTCATATGATTCGCATTCGGTACTTTGATAATTTGGTATGTGGGTGGATCGGTGCTTGGGTACTGTCCTTACTTGGAAAAGCATCCCACTTATGATTAACCTCTATTGCAAGCATCTGTAACTACAACAAAAGTATTAAGGTAAACCTAACCATAGCATGAAACATATGGATCCAAATCAGCCCCTTACGAAGCAACACATAAACTAGGGTTTAAGCTTCTGTCACTCTAGCAACCCATCATCTACTTATTACTTCCCAATGCCTTCCTCTAGGCCCAAATAATGGTGAAGTGTTATGTAGTCGACGTTCACATAACACCACTAGAGGAGAGACAACATACATCTCATCAAAATATCGAACGAATACCAAATTCACATGACTACTAATAGCAAGACTTCTCCCATGTCCTCGGGAACAAACGTAACTACTCACAAAGCATATTCATGTTCATAATCAGAGGGGTATTAATATGCATATAGGATCTGAACATATGATCTTCCACCAAATAAACCAACTAGCATCAACTACAAGGAGTAATTAACACTACTAGAAAGCACCAATCCCGGACTTGGAGACAAGAATTGGATACAAGAGATGAACTAGGGTTTTGAGAGGAGATGGTGCTGGTGAAGATGTTGATGGAGATTGCCCTCTCCTGATGAGAGGAGCATTGGTGATGACGATGGCGATGATTTCCCCCTCCCGGAGGAAAGTTTCGCCGGTAGAACAGCTCTGCCAGAGCCCTAAATTGGTTTCGCCAAGGTTCCGCCTCGTGGCGGCAGAGTTTCATCCGAGGAGATTGATGAAGCTATGTACCTAGGGTAGGGTCATGGACCTGTCCAAACTGCCCTACCCAAGGACATCTCTAGAAGAAATCACCTTTCAATCGACTTGGAGGTGTTCCACTCGACAGACTCGAAGACACTCGACCAAGAAGCGATCACTCGACCAAGACCAAACCACTCGACGGGGAGAAGACCTAAGGGCACTCCGCATGCTAACATTCGGTTATTAAGTAGCTTTTATGGTCATCATAGCACTTTATTAAGGGCATTACCAGTAACGCCCGACCTTAATGTATTTTAAACCTGCATAACTGAGGGCCGGAGGGGTCCGGCGAACTCTATATAAGCCACCCCCCTCCTCGGTGTAAAGGGTTCGCACCCCTGTAAACCATACACGCATAATCCAGACGACCGCCTCCGGGCTCCATGACGTAGGGCTATTACTTCCTCCGAGAAGGGCCTGAACTCATAAACCTCGTGTGCTTACAACTTCTCCATAGCTAAGATCTTGCCTCTCCATAGCTACCCCCCTACATTATTGTCAGGCTTAGAACCACGACAGTTGGTGCCCACCATGGGGCAGGTGTTTTAGCGATTTGTTGGAGGAGTTGCGATCTTTTCCGACCCGGATCATCATGGTTTCTGGCGGAGTTTTGGTGGAGGGCCGCGAGATCTGCCTCGGCGCGCTCACGTTCATCGCTGACGACTCCGCTTGGCTCCAGGAGGCTCCGCTCGACGTGGATGCGCTCCCTGTCCGCGGGGCGATGCACTTTCGCACGTGCGTTCGCGGCGTCCTCTTGCGGCAACCGTCGACCCAATATCGGCCTGCTCCTATGCTGTCCTCCCTCCCTGTTTCCCGCCGGTGCAAGCGCTCCGGTCGGTCGAGACTTCAGCGGTGGGTGAGACACGCGGTGGCACGCCAGTCGGCCACCCCTCAAGTCGCGGTGATCGAGCCCGACGAATCCCTCTACGGCCTGTTCGATCTGTTGACTGGCTCCATAGAGACCGCATCCGAGTGCGACAGCAGTGATCCGGCGGCAGAGGTTCTGATGGTCGATGGACCGCCCAGTCCTCCCGGTTTTCCCCGCACCGACGGAGGCGCAGGTGGAGGCGACCCGTCGCGTCCCCATGAGGAATATCTCCCCGAGCCCCTCACGTCGCTGCAGAGAGAAGAACTTCATCACCGGAACATGGATGCACTGCACACTCCTATCGTTGGAGAAACCCCCGAGGCTCATGCCTTGGAGGACGCGCGCCTGGCAAACCGAGTGCACTCGACTGGAGAACCTCCAGCGAGCACTCGACGAGCATGCGCGACAACGGGTTCCAGAATCCAGTTGACGGTAGCTCTTCCCGCCCCCGCATGTATATCGAACTCCGATTCAGAATTTAGCAGCTGCAGCCCGTATAGCAGAGTCGATTCAGCCTTCCCAGTCGGAGGCTGGCAGAGGCTTGCTGCAGATTAGAGCGTCACTCCGGGTAGCAAGCGACCAGAATTCCGTTGTTTCTCAGTCGCGGAACAAGATTCATAGCAGATCCATTGCTGCAGACACAGTCCATCGGCTCATAGCCCAAGATCGCCCCCGAGGCGTGAGGGACATGGGGACCGGCGTAATCAGTACGGGAACCGTGAGCAATATGATCACCGATTCGATCGTGACGATCAACGTCTAGTGCCCACTCCTCCCCCGAGGAGCGGGTCGTATGCGCCTCGATAGCAGGATGACAGGCGCCCTCGTAGTGTTGGGCGAAGGATTCCAGTCGACTCCAGGGAGCCAGGCTTTGATGCGAGATCCATTCTCGTTCAAGGTTTGGTCGACGGGAACAGAGCTCACCGAGAAGGTCACGATAGAGATGCACCTACCAGCAGTAGAGCACAAGTTTCGGGGCCAGAGTGCTTTGGTAGAGCCATCAGGGCCGCTGTGATTCCTCCCAACTTTAGGTTGGCGACTGGAGTCAGTAAGTTCACTGGTGAGTCCAAGCCCGATACTTGGCTTGAAGACTACCGAGTGGCCGTCCAGATTGGCGGCAGCAATGATGAAGTGGCCATGAAGCACCTGCCTCTCATGTTGGAGGCCTCGGCCAGAGCGTGGCTGAACCAGTTAGCACCCAGCAGCATTTACACTTGGGAAGATCTCGCCCAAGTGTTTTTCACCACATTTGAAGGAACATGCAAGCGACCGGCAGGGCTGACGGAACTGCGGTCTTGCGTGCAGAGGCCGAATGAAACTTTGAGGGATTACATCCAGAGATGGATCACGTTACATCACACGGTAGAGAATGTGCCTGACCACCAAGCAATATGTGCCTTCAAAGAAGGCGTCAAGTACAGAGAACTGAATCTGAAATTCGGTCGGACCGGAGATATGTCTCTAAATCGGATGATGGAGATTGCCACCAAGTACGCTAATGGTGAAGATGAGGATCGACTCAGGAGTGGCAAGCTCAAGTCAGTCGCTCAAGAAACCGGAGGAAATTCCAATCAGAAACAGAAGCGGAAAGCCGAGCCAGCTGCTCCTGGGGAAGCCTTGGCTGTAACCCAAGGAAAGTTTAAGGGGAAACCCAAAGGACCTTGGAACCCCAAGAAAGTTAAAGACCGGGACGGAAATGATGTGTTGGATTTGCCATGTCTCGTCCACACCAAGAAAGATGAAGAGGGTAATTTCATTTACCCGAAACATACCACTTGACAGTGTCGACTCTTGATCCAACAGTTCCAGGGCAAGCAGCCCAAAGATAAGGAAAAAGAGTCGGACAAAGTTGAGGACAAGGAAGATAGTGACGATGGATACTCCCAGGCCAATTCCACCCTGATGATTTTTGCTGATGTTGAAAGCAAAAGTCGACTGAAAGTTATCAACCGAGAGGTGAATATGGTTGCTCCGGCGACACCCAGTTATCTGAAATGGTCTCAGACTGCCATCACATTCGACCGGTTCGATCACCCAACGCACATCGCCACCCCTGGGAGGCAAGCTTTGGTGGTCGACCTAGTTGTTGAAGGCACTCGACTGACCAAAGTCTTGATGGATGGTGGCAGTGGTTTGAACATATTATATGCTGAGACATTGAAAGGGATGGGCATTCCGATGTCTCGACTCAGTACCAGCAACATGAGTTTCCATGGAGTCATTCCTGGGAAGAAGGCTGAATCACTCGGCCAGATTGCTCTTGATGTGGTTTTTGGTGATTCCAAGAATTACCGCAAAGAAAAGTTGACGTTTGAAGTTGTCGACTTCCAGAGTGCCTATCACGCTATTTTGGGCAGGCCGGCTTATGCACGCTTCATGGCCCGACCATGTTATGTGTATCTCAAATTGAAGATGCCTGGCCCCAAAGGTGTGATCACTATTACGGGCAATCGGAAGAAAGCAGAAGAATGTTTTTATAAAGGTTCAAAGATCGCTGATGCTCAGATGGCAGTGGTGGAGCTACAGGAATACCAGAAGACTGCAGACCCGAGTGATTTGTTGCGAGCCAAGAAGCCCGCTACAGAATCAGCTTTTCAGTCATCTGGCGAAACAAAGACAGCTCACATTCACCCGACCGATCCCAGCGCTGCTCCAACTCATATCTCAACGACACTCGACTCCAAATAGGAAGAAGCGCTCATCCAGTTCCTCTGTGAGAATTGGGACATTTTTGCATGGAAGCCTTCTGACATGCCGGGTGTTCCCAGGGAGCTGGCTGAGCACCGCCTAAGAGTCGACTCAAAAGTAAAACCTGTCAAAGAGCATCTCCGACGGTCCACCATCCAGAAGAGAAAGGCTATTGGCGAGGAGGTGGCTCGGCTCTTAGCAGCAGAGTTCATCCCAGAAATCTACCACTCCGAGTGGCTCGCCAGCGTTGTCATGGTCCCTAAGAAGGACAAGTCACTTCGCATGTGCATTGACTTTAAACATATCAATCGGCCTGCCCGAAAGATCATTTTCCTCTCCCCCTCATCGACCAGATAGTCGACTCGACTGCGGGATGTGAGCGACTGTCTTTTTTAGAAGCCTATTCCGGGTACCATCAGATCCATCTGTATGGACCTGATGAGATCAAAACAGCTTTTATCACTCCATTCGGGTGCTTCTGCTACGTTACCATGCCGTTCGGCCTCAAGAATGCCGGAGCCACATTCATGAGGATGATTCAGAAGTGTTTGCTCACTCAGATCAGTCAGAATGTGGAAGCATACATGGATGACATTGTGGTCAAGTCAAGGAAGGGCTCCGACCTGCTGGCTGACCTTGTTGAAACCTTTGCCAACCTCAGGAGGTATGATATCAAGCTCAATCCATCAAAGTGCACATTCGGAGTCCCTGGCGGAAAATTACTCGGTTTTCTCGTTTCCGAATGGGGAATCGACGCCAATCCAGAAAAAGTCGGTACAATACTCCGAATGAAAAGTCCTGTACGAGTGCACGACGTCCAGAAGCTTACTGGTTGCTTGGCCACTTTAAGTCGATTCATATCTCGTCTCAGTGAAAAGGCACTGCCTCTTTACCGATTGATGAAGAAGTTTGACAAGTTCGAGTGGACTCCCGAAGCTGATGCAGCGTTTGCAGAGCTCAAAGCTCTGCTCTCCACCCAGCCGGTGCTTGCTGCCCCAATCAGCAAGGAGCCTTTGCTGCTTTACATCGCAGCCACGGGACAAGTCGTCAGTACGGTACTTACGGTCGAGCGGGAAGGAGGAAAAGCCTTCAAAGTTCAGCGTCCAGTATACTATATTTCTGAAGTTTTGACCCCCGTCGAAGCAAAGATATCCTCATTATCACAAGCTTGTATATGGGATTTATATGACCACAAAGAAAGTTGCTCACTACTTCTTTGATCATTCCATTACAGTCGTCAGCGACGCTCCATTGTCAGAGATCCTGCATAACAGAGATGCAACTGGTCGAGTGGCAAAATGGGTGATTGAACTCCTTCCTCTAGATATCAAGTTTGAGGCAAAGAAAGCTATCAAGTCCCAGGCAATAGCTGATTTCATCGCCGAGTGGATTGAACAGCACCTGCCGACTCAGGTTCACTCGGAGCATTGGACCATGTTCTTCAACAGTTCCAAGATGCTGAATGGTTCCGGTGTCGGAGTGGTGTTGGTCTCCCCCTGAGGAGATAAGCTCAGATATGTTCTTCAAATCCACTTTGATTCCTCCAATAACGAGGCAGAATATGAAGCACTTTTATATGGGTTGTGCATGGCCATTTCACTCGGCGTCTGTCACCTCATGGTCTATGGCGACTCAGATTTGGTGGTTAATCAGGTGATGAAGGAGTGGGACGTCAGAAGTCCATCCATGACTGGTTATTGCAATGCAGTGAGAAAGCTGGAGAAGAAATTCGAGGGGTTAGAACTTCATCACATACCCCGACTGAAAAATCAAGCAGTTGATGATTTGGCAAAAATAGGTTCCAAAAGAGAAGCCATTCCCAGCAATGTGTTTTTGGAACACATCCACAAACCATCAGTTTAGGAGGATCCCTTCACTGAAGAGGCCCCACAGCCAAAAAGTGCCTCAGATCCGACTAAAGTCGAAGTTAAAGCTGTGGTCGACCTGATCATGGAAGTCTTGGTCGTCACTCCCGACTGGACAATACCGTACATCGCGTACATCCTAAGGAAAGAGCTCCCAGAAGATGAAGAAGAGGCTCGACAGATCGTCGTCGATCCAAGGCATTTACAGTCATAAAAGGACATTTATATAGAGAAAGCACGACTGGAGTCAGTCAGAAGTGTATTACACCAGAAGAAGGTCAGATGATCCTTGATGATATCCACTCGGGGACCTGTGGTCATCATGCGTCCTCTCGGACCATTGTGGCTAAAGCATACCGAGCGGGATTCTACTGGCCAAGAGCGAATGAAATGGCGAAAGAGATAGTCGACAAATGTGAAGGATGTCAATATTACTCCAATATGTCGCACAAGCCCGCGTCAGCCCTGAAAACGATTCCACTCGTCTGGCCCTTCGCTGTTTGGGGGCTGGACATGGTTGGACCACTGAGAACGGGCAGGAGCGGCTTCACTCATGTGCTAGTAGCAGTCGACAAGTTCACCAAATGGATTGAAGCGAAGCCTATCAAGAACCTTGATGCTTGCACTGCTATCAGTTTTATCAGAGAGTTGATATTCAGATACGGAGTTCCGCACAGCATCATCACTGATAACGGGTCGAACTTCGATTCCGAAAAATTCATGGCCTTTTGCGCCTCTCAGGGCACACGAGTCGACTACGCTTCGGTCGCTCACCCCTAGTCGAATGGACAAGCGGAAAGGGAAAACGGCCTAATTCTCAAAAGACTGAAACCTCGATTGATGCGCGATCTCAAGCACGCAGCAGGTGCATGGGTCGACGAGCTTCCATCAGTCCTTTGGGGATTGAGGACAACCCTGAACCGATCGACCGGAAGAACCCCATTCTTTCTGGTCTATGAAGCCAAAGCAGTATTGCCGAGTGACATACTTCACAACGCCCCCCGAGTCGAGCTCTACTCTGAAGAAGAAGTAGAACAAGCCCAGCAGGACGCAGTCAACCTCCTGGAAGAAGAAAGAGAAATGGCCATGATCCGATCGACCATCTACCAGCAAGACTTGCGTCGATTCCATGCCAGAAATGTGAAGAGTCGAGCCTTCCAAGAAGGAGACTTAGTCCTCCGAGTGGATCAGCAGAAACCACACAAACTCGCTCCTACTTGGGAAGGCCCCTTCATAGTCACCAGAGTCCTCCACAATGGAGCGTACCACCTCTACAATGTCGATCTCTAGATTGAT
This sequence comes from Triticum aestivum, assembly GCF_018294505.1. Lineage (NCBI taxonomy): Eukaryota > Viridiplantae > Streptophyta > Magnoliopsida > Poales > Poaceae > Triticum > Triticum aestivum. The sequence goes on from NC_057800.1 coordinate 615,915,151, forward strand.
GAGCCACGAGCCTAGAATGCGGAGCCACACCGCCCCTTTTATACTTGAATTCTCACTTAGATGAGATGTAATAAGAAAAACTCTTGTAGTTTATTTATCAAAGACAAGAGCGTTATAATTTCCTAGTGATTGTTATTGTTTTTGTTTGCGTGAGAAAATCCCCCAGTGGGTGGCTTAGCTGCGAATCCGTTTCGCCTAAGTTTGTAAAAATAATTTCCTACCGAGTGGTGAGCCAGCCTCCCACTTGGTGGCTTAGCTGCGAACCCGTTTCACCTAAGTATTTGAAAATCCTACCGAGTGTTGAGCCAGCCTCCCACTCGGAGGATTAGCTGCGAACCCGTTTCGCCTAAGTATTTGAAAATCCTACCGAGTGGTGAGCCAGCCTCCCACTCGGGGGCTTAGCTGCAGTCCAGTACTCGCCTAAGTGTTTGAAAATCCTACCGAGTGGTGAGCGACCCTCCCACTCGGGGGCTTAGCTGCAGTCCAGTACTCGCCTAAGTATTTGAAAATCCTACCGAGTGGTGAGTGACCCTCCCACTCGGGGGCTTAGCTGCAGTCCAGTACTCGCCTAAGTGTTTGAAAATCCTACTGAGTGGTGAGCGACCCTCCCACTTGGGGGCTTAGCTGCAGTCCAGTACTCGCCTAAGTATTTGAAAATCCTACCGAGTGGTGAGCGACCCTCCCACTCGGGGGCTGAGCTGCAGTCCAGTACTCGCCTAAGTGTTTGAAAATCCTACCGAGTGGTGAGCGACCCTCCCATTCGGGGGCTTAGCTGCAGTCCAGTACTCGCCTAAGTATCTGAAAATCCTACCGAGTGGTGAGCGACCCTCCCACTCGGGGGCTTAGCTGCAGTCCAGTACTCGCCTAAGTGTTTGAAAATCCTACCGAGTGGTGAGCGACCCTCCCACTCGGGGGCTTAGCTGCAGTCCAGTACTCGCCTAAGTATCTGAAAATCCTACCGAGTGGTGAGCGACCCTCCCACTCGGGGGCTTAGCTGCAGTCCAGTACTCGCCTAAGTATTTGAAAATCCTACCGAGTGGTGAGCGACCCTCCCACTCGGGGGCTTAGCTGCAGTCCAGTACTCGCCTAAGTATTTGAAAATCCTACCGAGTGGTGAGACAGTCTCCCACTCGGGGGCTTAGCTGTAGTATAGTACTCGCCTAAGTATGAAACACATCTCGACCCGCAAGGACGACGAGGTGCAGGTCCACTGCCACCTTCTCCTTGGGAGCTTCGCCACAAATACAATGTGCGCTCCACTGCCGACCCGCAAGGACGACGAGGTGTAGGTCGACTGCTACCTTCTCCTTGGGAGCTTCGCCACAAATACAATGTGCGCTCCACCGCCGACCCGCAAGGACGACGAGGTGCAGGTCGACTGCTACCTTCTCCTTGGGAGCTTCGCCACAAATACAATGTGCGCTCCACCGCCGACCCGCAAGGACGACGAGGTGCAGGTCGACTGCCACCTTCTCCTTGGGAGCTTCACCACAAATACAATGTGTGCTCCACCGCCGACCCGCAAGGACAATGAGGTGTAGGTCGACTGCTACCTTCTCCTTGGGAGCTTCGCCACAAATACAATGTGCGCTCCACCGCCGACCCGCAAGGACGACGAGGTGCAGGTCGACTGCTACCTTCTCCTTGGGAGCTTCGCCACAAATACAATGTGCACTCCACCGCTGACCCGCAAGGACGATGAGGTGCAGGTCGACTGCCACCTTCTCCATGGGAGCTTCGCCACAAATACAATGTGCGCTCCACCGCCGACCCGCAAGGATGACGAGGTGCAGGTCGACTGCTACCTTCTCCTTGGGAGCTTCGCCACAAATACAATGTGCGCTCCACCGCCGACCCGCAAGGACGACGAGGTGCAGGTCGACTGCTACCTTCTCCTTGGGAGCTTCACCACAAATACAATGTGCGCTCCACCGCCGACCCGCAAGGACGACGAGGTGTAGGTTGACTGCTACCTTCTCCTTCAGAGCTGCGCCACAAATACAAAGGTTGTCTCGAGTAAAGAACGATTTCCACTCGACGGAGGATTCATGAAGATATTCAACGATAAACCAAGTTCAGATAAAACCTAAAGGTTCCGGACCACAGATCGAAGTGCTCGGGCATTCAGCCCGAAAGAGTTTAACGGTTACAAAAAACCACTCGGCATTCCGAGGCAAATTTAAGGTGAGGCATAAAAGTTTGTTCACTCCGCGGGAGGAGGACTAGCAGGCTCAACGAACTCGTCTAAGTCGACGTCGTCGGTGATCCGAGTGGTTGCAGCGATGAAAGTCTCCATAAAAGATCGGAAGTCATGCTTCTGGGTGTTGGCGACCTTGATTGCTGTCAGCTTATCTTGTCACACCTCCTTGCAATGGACGCGAACCAAAGACAGAGCCACATCAGCACCACACAGGGCAGAAGATTTCTTCCACTCCTGCACTCGGTCAGAGATTTCGTTAAGTCGAGTCATCAGGGACTCAAGATCATTCTGGAGCGTGGCCTCTGGCCAAAGTGTCGGGTCGATCCATGACATGGCGACCTTCAGTCGAGCCAAGTAGTCTACGACACCGTCGATGCGAGATTCTAGTCGGAGCAGATTCATGGCAGTTTCATCTTTCACGGGAGAATTGATTGGGTCCAAACCTGGCTCAATCCGCCCAGTCTCCTCGAAGTTCTGGCAAAACTCTGCATTCACGATCCAAGGATAAGTCAACTTTCGCACGCAGAGTCGACACAAAAAAATCAGTCGGAACAAAATGTGCACCTTCAAGCTTGATGAACAACTTCTTGGCAAGGCTCCTCAGATAGCTCTCCAGATTGTCCCTTCTGCGAGCGATGCCTTCCATCTTCTCGCACAGGTTGAGGTTCTCCTTCTTCCAGCGCAAGCACTCCTTATTGGCTTCGTTCAGAGTAGATTTCAGCTTGGTATTCTCTTCTTCCAACTGGCTGACCGAAGCCAGTTTCTGTTCAGCCAGAGCGGTTCTGTCGTCAGCTTCCTTTCGAGCAGCAGCCAAATCCTGATCCTTCTTCGCCAGAGCTTCTCTCAGTTTTTCTGCAAAGAAACGATGCTTGATTCAGAAAGAGCAGAAGGATACTCAAGCCTAAGACAGACCAGTCGACAAACTCGTCTTACCAGTGGCGCCGTCCTTGACCTTTTGCAGCTCTGTCTTGGCCAGCTCCAAGTCAAGGTTCAGTTGGATCTGCTGTTTCTCCAAGTCAGCAAAGCGAGCTCCAAGATCACAAGATTTCTGAAATCAAAGAGGAGAAGTTATTTTACAGCGAAAAACGGCAAAGACAATAAGTACTAAGACTATGGTCGACTGCCCGCAGTCCACCATAGTCTCGGGGATTACACCTAGTGGGTGCACTTTGCGTGCCCCCACCGGTTCTGATCCCACTCGACCGGCCCGCCGGAGTCGAGTGCAGAGAGTTAAAAAAAGAGGAGAGAAAGTAGAACTCAGACCACAGTCGACTGCCAGCAGTCAACCGTGGTCTCGGGGACTACACCCAGTGGGTGCACTTGGCGTGCCCCCACCAGTTCTGATCCCACTCGACCAGACCGAGTGCAAGAGACAAACTACCAGTTCGGTTTACACTCGACAAAATACAAAGACTACAGTCGACTGCCAGCAGTCCACCATAGTCTCAGGGACTACACCCAGTGGGTGCACTCAGCATGCCCCCACTAGTTCAAAAATTCAACCGACACACCCAGTGGGTGTACAGATGCAAAGATTTTCGGAAAGAATCTTCAGATATCATATCCTAACAGAACAAGCGGTGACCAACTAACCTGAACGTTGCTTTGGAGAGCCGAGCTGGCGTCGTAGGCGGCCTGACTGGCGTCCCGCACCGTCTTCATCTTCTCCATCATGATGCCCGCCTGGCGTATGGCTTCCCTGGCAGCATTCACTTCGTCCTCTGGGACATGATGGGTCGCAAAAACTGAAGGTGATCGACAGGGGCCTGAGCAGTCAATGAAGAAGGCAAGGCACTTGACAGTGGCACGACGAAGGTAACAGAACCCCGATTGGCGTCGCCAGTGACTTGAACAACTGGTTCCGCCCTCGGCGTCGACTGTGACACCTTGCTCGCAGGAGCTTGCCTATTCTTCCTCGTCAAAGGCCTCTCGGGCTCTTCATCATCATCGGGGAGGTCGATAATGTTGGGAGCTGTGTAAAGTTCAGTCGCCAAAATCACATCACCCAATGGTACACATTGCAGTTGAATCGACCAAAATAAAGACAGAATGGCAGAAATCATACCCAGATTAGAAGTGACTGCATCCTCCATCACCTCATCATCGTCCCTGTAAGCTGAGGTCCCGGAAGTAGCAGCGCTGCTAGTTCCAAAGTTCGTCCGGTTAAAACAAGAAAAACAAACAGCACAGGGCATCGAGTGAATATAAAGGGAGACACTCACGCAGAAGCGACGGGGATGTCAATCTTAATCTTCGGCAACGCCTTCCGAAGCTTCGGCTCTGCGACTTTGGGATGCTTTGACGCTTTTTCAGTTGGAGTTGGTGAAGAGGTCCGAGGACGCTTTGAAGACTGACCAGCTTGAGCAATCGCCTTTTCACGGGCGCTCGGTCGTTCTTGGTCAAGTTTGGACCGCCTCTCCCTGCGAGGAGGCGACTCGACTTCTTCTTCATCACTTGGGTCGTCGCTTTCTTCGTCCCCTCCACAGTCAGAATCCCATTCACCCCTGTCGCCGCCGCTCGCTTCTCCTTCCGGGTCCTGCTCTTGCTCTCCGTTGGGCATTGAATACATTTCAATAATGGCCCGAAAGAAAGCAGGGAGAACAAAGTTAGTCGACGCAGTATGGGCAGCCTGTGCGAGTGAATTCAGATTACAAACAAAAGCTCAGAATCGGACCTTCTCTGGGACATGGGACTGGTCGAATGGAGGAACTCTCCTGGCTTCCCTGGGGTTGTCCTTGTTTCCGGTCATGCCCGACAACCACTTCTCCAGTGTGTCATCATCGACCTCCTCCGGGTGAATACGAGTGGAGTCTTCAAGACCCGAATACATCCACATCGGATGGTCTCGAGCTTGAAGAGGCTGGATGCGCCACTGAAGGAAGACCTCCAAGAGATCCATACCGGTGACCCCGTCACGGATAAGCTGGACCACTCGCTCGACCAGCACCCTCACCTGCACCTTCTCCTCCGGGAGCACCTTCAAAGGGGAGGGTTTCCTCACTCGGTCCATGGTAAAGGGAGGGAGGCCAGTCGACTGCCCTAGCGTCGATTGGTCTTTGCAGTAAAACCAGGTCGACTGCCATCCGCGAACCGAGTCGGGAAGAATCATGGCCGGAAAGGAACTTTTTCCTCTCATCTGAACACCAAGACCCACACACATCTGAATCACTTGAGTCCTCTCGTCACTCGGATTGGCTTTTTCACCGTCTGGGAGCGACAAGTGAAAATGTGCTTGAAAAGGCCCCAGTGAGGCCGACAACCCAGGAAATTCTCACACAAAGAAACGAAAGCGGCGAGATAAATGATTGTGTTGGGAGTGAAGTGGTGGAGTTGAGCCCCAAAGAAGTTCAGAAATCCCCGAAAGAATGGGTGAGGAGGCAAGGAAAATCCACGGTCGACGTGGGTGGCAAGGAGAACAAGCTCACCCTCCCAAGGTTGCGGCTCGGATTCCTTCCCCGGAAGCTGCGCCGATTCATAGGGAATCAGCCCTCCCTCGATTAGGTCATCGAGGTCCTCTTGGGTGATCGTCGAGCGGATCCAGTCGCCCTGGATCCAGCCCTTTGGCAGGTCGGTTCGCGAGGAAGATCCACCCCAACTGGTCGCCTTCCCCTTCGCCCTTACCATCGCCTTCTTCGCCCGCTCCAAAGCCGTCGTCTTCTCCTTCTCCATCGTCACCGGCGAGATGCGTATGGAATGGTGGCGCTGGGGCGAGAGCGAGCGCGACGAGGGAGGGTGAAGAGGAGAAGATATAATGGGAACGCACTATTCAAGAGACCCCGGTCCGACGCCTTATATGAGGCCGCTTCCGAGTGGCTGACTGGTAGGCCCGAGCGGTCCTGTCAAATCCCGTTGCAATCGCGCGCGTGATACATGGCGAAAAAGGTGGCATGGGGATCGAGGCGGCTCCGCCCTATCCCATCTGATTACTGCGGCCTCCCCCGTCCCGCGCGCTTCCCAAAATTCGGATCCCGTGAAATCTGCGGGCAGCAGAACAACTTGTCAGACCGAAGATCTCCTCCACGCCATCACTCGGAGCCTATCAAGTAAAGAAACTCACTCGACAAAAAAAACTAAGAATGGATCAAGGCGACTGAAAAGGAAGTTGCTGTCATCACTCAGGTTCATTGATCTGAAACCAGATATGCTCATAGCATGAAAAATGAGTCGGGGAAATTCTCAACTCCTTCCCCACTCAAACCTCGATCCATTCGGGGGCTAATGATGAAGCTACGTACCTAGGGTAGGGTCATGGACCTGTCCAAGCTGCCCTACCCAAGGACATCTCTAGAAGAAATCACCTTTCAATCGACTTGGAGGTGTTCCACTCGACAGACTCAAAGACACTCGACCAAGAAGCAATCACTCGACCAAGACCAAACCACTCGATGGGGAGAAGACCTAAGGGCACTCCGCACGCTAACGGTCGGTTATTAAGTAGCTTTTATGGTCATCATAGCACTTTATTAAGGGTGTTACCAGTAACGCCCGACCTTAATGTATTTTAAACCCTGCATAACTGAGGGCCGGAGGGGTCCGGCGAACTCTATATAAGCCACCCCCTCCTTAGTGTAAAGGGTTCACATCCCTGTAAAACATACACGCATAATCCAGTCGACCGCCTCCGGGCTCCGAGACGTAGGGCTATTACTTCCTCCGAGAAGGGCCTAAACTCGTAAACCTTGTGTGCTTACAACTTCTCCATAGCTAAGATCTTGCCTCTCCATACCTACCCCCTAATTACTGTCAGGCTTAGAACCACGACAGAGATGGCTTATGATTTTTTCTCATCGAAAGACTTCATATAGCAGAAGATGGCCATCAGAGGGCCACCAGGGGGGCCCACGAGGTAGGGGCGCGCCCAGGGGGTAGGGTGCGCCTCCCACCCTCATGGGCAGGGTGTGGCCCCCCTGATGAACTTCTTGCGCTCAGTATTTTTTATATATTGTGAAAACATCTTCTGTGAAGTTTCAGGACTTTTGGAGCTGTGCAAAATAGGTCTCTAATATTTGCTCCTTTTCGAGCCCAGAATCCCAGCAACCGGTATTCTCCCTCTTTATGTAAACCTTGTAAAATAAGAGAGAATAGGCATAAGTATTGGGACATAATGTGTAATAACATCCCATAATGAAGTAAATATTGATATGAAAGCATGATGCAAAATGGACGTATCAACTCCCCCAAGCTTAGACCTCGCTTGTCCTCAAGCGAAAGCCAAAATTGAAAAATATGTCCACATGTTTAGAGATAGAGGTGTTGATAAAAGTAAAATACGGACATGAGGGCATCATGATCATTCTTAGAACAACAACTTACATAATTCTTGTCATATGATTTCTTATGCTAGAGTAATAATTTGATCACAATTTCAAGTATGAATCGTAAACTTCGTTGAAAACTAACAAACTATAATCTCAGTCATTGGAGCAATTGCAATTTATCATAACATAGGAAAGAGTCAATATATAAAAGCTTTTCAGCAAGTCCACATACTCAACTATCATATAGTCTTTCACAATTGCTGACACTCACGCAATACTTATGGGTACGGAGTTTTAATCGGGCACAGAGAAAGATAGGGGCTTATAGTTTTGCCTCCCAACGTTTTACCTCAAGGGCAATGTCAACAATAATAGTTCATGAAAACTCACATCCAATTAGCCATATATACCAGGATCTTTCCAACATACTGTGCTTGCCAAAGGATAAAATGTAAAAAGGAAGGGTGAAGATCAACATGACTCTTATGCAAGGTAGGAGATAAAAGTAAAAGATAGGCCCTTCGCAGAGGGAAGCAGAGGTTGTCATGCGCTTTTATGGTTGGATACACAAAATCTTAATGCGAAAGAACGTCACTTTATATTGTCACTTGTGATATGGACCTTTATTATGCAGTCTGTCACTTTTATTTCTTCCATATCACACGATCATATAAAGCTTATTTTCTCCCACACTAATAAGTCACACATATTTAGAGAGCAATTTTTATTGCTTGCACCGATGACAACTTACTTGGAGGATCTTACTCAATCCATAGGTAGGTATGGTGGACTCTCATGGCAAAACTGGTTTAAGGGTATTTGGAAGCACAAGTAGTATCTCTACTTGGTGCGATGAATTTGGCTAGCATGAGAGGGAAAGGCAAGCTCAACCATGTTGGATGATCCATGACAATATAATTTATCTCAGATGTAAGAAAACATAACCCATTACATTGTCTTCCTTGTCCAACGTCAACTCTTTAGCATGTAATATTTTAATGAGTGCTCACAATCATAAAAGATGTCCAAGATAGTATATTTATATGTGAAGACCTCTCTTTCTTTATTACTTCCTATTAATTGCAACGATGACCAAAACTATGTTTGTCAACTCTCAACAACTTTTATTCATCATACTTTTGCTATGTGAGCTCATTACTCTCCATAAGATTCATATGATCTCTTTGTTTCCTTTTTATTTATTTCTCTTTTCTTTTATTCACTTAGGATCATGGCAAAATAATCAAGCCCTTGACTCAACACTAATCTTTATTATATATAGCTCACGGACTCGATTACATAGAGGGATCATAAAGCAAAACTCAAAACTAGATCATGCCATAAACTTTATTCTAGTAGATCAAGATATTACCAAAAGGATCGAACTAAGAAAAACGGTAAAGATAAAAGTGATGGTGATACGATACCGGGGCACTCCCCCAAGCTTGGCAGTTGCCAAGGGGAGTGCCCATACCCGGTGCTCAGTTCTTCTTTGTTGGTGAAGAAGGTTGAGTTGTTGATGATGGATAGCCGCACATCGAGCATAGGAGGTCTTCTAATTTGCGTATAATGCCTTTGAGTGCGATGATATGCTCCTTCAACAAAATACTTTCACATGTGAGATACTTATTTTGTATACGAGCTAACTCAATCATCTTGAAAGCTTCGATCTCAGTTGGGGTAAGAAGATTGTGATCAAGTTGAAGGATGTCTTCTGATGCCAGAACTTGGTCCTTCGTGGCCTTCTTGATCCCTTCATCCTTGTTGATCGCCATGGGTTCTTCTCTCTTCAGCTCTATCTTCATTAGCCAAGCATCGTTGCCCTCATGATTGGAGGAGGAGGGAGACGACATAATGCCTGGCCTGGACAACCCTGACAGAAAACAGCTCGAAACAAAGACGAGATATTTGTGTGATACGGAGGTTAAAACCTCTGGGAGATTATATAATGAATTTTTACCGACCAAAATACGTAACGTGTAAGAAAACAGAGTCCGGAGAGCATACGAGGTGCCCACGAGGCAGGGGCATGCCCAGTAGGGTAGGGCGCGCCCTCCACCATCGTGGAGGCCTCGTGTCCTTCCTGGACTGCTTCTTATTTTTCTATTTTTCTAAATATTCCAAAACGGAGAAATATTGCCTTAAAAATGTTTTGGAGTTGGTTTACTTACCGTACCACATACCTTTTCCTTTTCGAAGTCTGAAACGTTCCGGAAAGTGTCCCTTATGTATTCCTCCAAGGTTACGGTTTCAATAACATTGGTTTCAACATTTATGGGATTACCAGAGATATAATGTTTGATTCTTTGACCATTCACCACCTTCGGATTTGTGCCTTCGAAGTTGTTGATTTTTATGGCACCGGAACGCTAGACCTCCTCGATAACGTAAGGACCTTCCCATTTAGAGAGAAGTTTTCCTGCAAAAAATCTTAAATGAGAGTTGTATAGCAATACATAATCACCTACATTAAACTCACGCTTTTGTATCCTTTTATCATGCCATCTTTTAACTTTTTCTTTAAACAACTTGGCATTTTCGTAGGCTTGGGTTCTCCATTCATCGAGTGAGCTAATATCAAATAACCTCTTCTCACCGGCAAGTTTAAAATCATAATTGAGCTCTTTAATAGCCCAATATGCCTTGTGTTCTAGTTCGAGAGGTGAGTGACATGCTTTTCCATAAACCATTTTATACGGAGACATACCCATAGGATTTTTATATGCAGTTCTATAGGCCCATAATGCATCATCAAGTTTCTTGGACCAATTCTTTCTATACCTATTGACAGTCTTTTGCAAAATTAATGTGAGCTCTCTATTACTCAATTCTACTTGACCACTAGACTGAGGGTGATAAGGAGATGCAATTCTATGATTAACATCATACTTAGCAAGCATTTTACGGAAAGCACCATGAATAAAATGTGAACCACCATCAGTCATTAAATATCTAGGGACTCCAAATCTTGGAAAAATAACTTCTTTAAGCATTTTAATAGAAGTGTTATGATCAGCACTACTAGTTGGAATAGCTTCTACCCACTTAGTAACGTAATCAACAGCAACTAAAATATGTGTATAACCATTAGAGGCAGGAAAAGGTCCCATATAGTCAAAGCCCCAAACATCAAATGGTTCAATAACGAGTGAATAGTTCATAGGCATTTCTTGACGTCTACTAATACTACCAATTCTTTGACATTCATCACAAGATAAGACAAACTTACGGGCATCTTTGAAGAGAGTAGGCCAATAGAAACCAGATTGCAATACCTTATATGCAGTTCTATCTCCAGCATGGTGTCCTCCATAAGCCTTAGAGTGACACTTGCATAGGATCTGTTCCTATTCATGCTCAATACACAACATCTAATAACACCATCTACTCCTTCTTTATAAAGATGTGGGTCATCCCAAAAGTAATGTCTCAAATCATAGAAGAACTTTTTCTTTTGCTGGTATGTGAAACTAGGTGGTATGAATTTGGCAACAATGTAATTAGCATAATCAGCATACCATGGAGCAGTATGAGAAGCATTTATGACATTTAATTGCTCATCAGGAAAGCTATCATCAATAGGTAGTGGGTCATCAAGCACATTTTCTAACCTAGACAAGTTGTCTGCAACGGGGTTCTCAGCTCCCTTTATATCAACAATATGTAAGTCAAATTCTTGTAGCAAGAGAACCCATCTAATAAGTCTAGGTTTAGCATCTTTCTTTTCCATAAGATATTTAATAGCAGCATGATCAGTGTGAATAGTTACTTTAGAATCAACAATATAAGGTCTGAACTTATCACAAGCAAATACAACTGCTAAGAATTCTTTTTCAGTAGTAGCATAATTTCTTTGAGCATTGTCTAGGGTTTTACTAGCATATTGAATAACGTTTAATTTCTTATCAACTCTTTGCCCTAGAACAACACCTACAGCATAATCACTAGCATCACACATAATTTCAAAGGGTAAATTCCAATCAGGTGGCTGAACAATAGGTGCAGAGATCAATGCTTTCTTAAGTATTTCAAATGCTTCTACACAATCATCATCAAAGACAAATGGTATATCTTTTTGTAATAAATTAGTCAGAGGCCGAGAAATTTTTGAGAAGTCCTTAATGAACCTCCTATAAAATCCGGCGTGACCAAGGAAACTTCTTATACCTTTGATGTCCTTGGGGCATGGCATCTTTTCAATAGCATCAACCTTGGCTTTATCAACTTCAATACCTCTTTCAGAAACTTTATGCCCCAAGACAATACCTTCATTAACCATAAAGTGGCACTTTTCCCAATTCAAGACAAGATTAGTTTCTTCACATCTCTGCAAAACTCGATCAAGGTTGCTCAAGCAATCATCAAAAGAAGATCCATAGACGGAGAAATCGTCCATGAAAACCTCACAAATCTTTTCACAAAAGTCAGAGAATATAGCCATCATGCATCTTTGAAAGGTAGCAGGTGCATTACATAAACCAAAAGGCATACGTCTATAAGCAAAAGTACCAAAAGGGCAAGTAAAAGTAGTCTTTGATTGATCCTTGGCTGACACAGGTATTTGAGAGAAACCAGAATAACCATCTAGAAAGCAAAAATGTGTATGTTTGGATAATCTTTCTAGCATTTGATCGATAAAAGGTAAGGGGTAATGATCCTTTTTAGTGGCCTTATTTAATTTGCGGAAATCAATTACCATCCTATAACCTGTAATAATTCTTTGAGGAATCAATTCATCTTTATCATTAGGAACGACAGTAATACCTCCCTTCTTAGGGACACAATGGACAGGACTTACCCACTGACTATCAGCAACGGGATAGATTATACCTGCCTCAAGGAGCTTTAGTATTTCCTTTCTTACCACTTCTTTCATTTTAGGATTCAGCCGTCGTTGATGATCACGAACTGGTTTAGCATCTTCTTCCAAATTTATTTTATGTTGACATAGAGTGGGACTAATGCCCTTAAGATCATCAAGAGTATACCCAATAGCAGCACGGTGCTTCTTCAGAGTTTTCAATAATCTCTCTTCCTCATGCTCTGAAAGGTTAGCACTAATAATAACAGGATATATCTTTTTCTCATCAAGATAAGCATATTTAAGAGTATCAGGCAACGGTTTAAGCTCAAACACGGGATCACCCTTGGGTGGAGGAGGATCCCCTAGGATTTCAACAGGCAAATTGTGTTTCAGAATAGGTTCCTGTTTAAAGAATACTTCATCTATTTCCCTTCTTTCATTCATAAACATATCATTTTCATGGTCTAGCAAATATTGTTCTAAAGGATCACTAGGAGGTACGGCAATAGAAGCAAGACCAATAATTTCATCCTTACTAGGTAATTCTTCTTCACGGTGTTGTCTACTAAATTTAGAGAAATTAAATTCATGAGACATATCATCTAAACCGATAGTAACAACATCCTTTTTGCAATCTATCTTAGCATTAACAGTGTTTAAGAAGGGTCTACCAAATATAATGGGACAAAAGCTATCTTGTGGGGAACCAAGAACAAGAAAATCAGCAGGATATTTAGTTTTCCCACACAAGACTTCAACATCTCTAACAATTCCCATTGGTGAAATAGTATCTCTATTGGCAAGTTTAATTGTGACATCAATATCTTCTATCTCAGCAGGTGCAATATCATGCATAATTTCTTTGTATAAGTCGTAAGGTATTGCACTAGCACTAGCACCCATATCACATAAGCCATGATAACAATGATCTCCTATTTTAACAGAAATAACAGGCATGCCTACCACAGGTCTAGTTTTATCTTTAGCACAAGGTTTAGCAATTCTAGCAGTCTCATCAAGTAAATGAATAACATGCCCATCAATATTATCAGACAAGAGATCTTTAACAATAGCAATATTAGGTTCAACTTTAACTTGCTCAGGAGGTGTATAAGTTTTAATATTGCTTTTACGAACCACAGTTGAAGCTTTAGCATGATCCTTTATCCTAACAGGGAAAGGTGGTTTCTCAACATAAGAAGTAGGAACAATAGGATCATTATAAGTGATAGTCTTTTCTTCAACTTTAATAGGTGCAGCTACTTTTACTTCTATGGGAGGATGATATTTAAACCACTTCTCCTTGGGGAGATCAACATAAGTAGCAAAAGATTCACAGAAAGAAGCTACTATCTCAGAGTCAAGTCCATATTTAGTGCTAAATTTACGGAAAACATCGGTATCCATAAAAGATTTAACACAATCAAACTTAGGTGTCATACCTGACTCCTTACCTTCGTCGAGGTCCCAATCTTCAGAGTTGTGTTTAATTCTTTCCAATAAATCCCATTTGAATTCAATAGTCTTCGTCATAAAAGAGCCAGCACAAGAAGTATCGAGCATGGTGCGATTATTATCAGAAAGCCGAGCATATAAATTTTGAATAATCATTTCTCTTGAGAGCTCATGATTGGGGCATGAATATAACATTGATTTAAGCCTCCCCCAAGCTTGAGCGATGCTTTCTCCTTCGCGAGGCCAAAAATTATATATATAATTGTGATCACGATGAACAAGATGCATAGGATAAAACTTCTGATGAAATTCCAATTTCAATCGTTTGTAGTTCCATGACCCCATATCATCACATAGCCTATACCATGTCAATGCATATTCCTTCAAAGATAAAGGGAAGACCTTCTTCTTAACAACATCTCTGGGTACACCTGCAAGCTTAAATAATCCACAAACTTCATTAGCATATATTAGGTGCTCATCAGGATGCATTGTTCCATCTCCTGCAAAAGGATTAGCTAGCAGTTTTTCTATCATACCCGAAGGAATTTCAAAGCAGACATTTTCATTTTCAGTAGGTTCAGTAGGTTGAGGAGCAACTCTTTGCTCTACTGGTCGGGGTGAAGATACCCCGAACAAGCCCCTCGGAGGATTACTTTCCATAGTAACAAGTGACAGTAAATTTCAGCACACTATATAAATTTTTCCTTACCAAATTCCACCTACCAAAGGCGCTTCACTCCCCGGCAACGGCGCCAGAAAAGAGTCTTGATGACCCACAAGTATAGGGGATCTATCGTAGTCCTTTCGATAAGTAAGAGTGTCGAACCCAACGAGGAGCAGAAGGAAATGATAAGCGGTTTCCAGCAAGGTATTCTCTGCAAGTACTGAAATAAGTGGTAACAGATAGTTTTGTGATAGGATAATTTGTAACGAGCAACAAGTAACAAAAGTAAATAAAGTGCAGCAAGGTGGCCCAATCCTTTTTGTAGCAAAGGACAAGCCTGGACAAACTCTTATATAGAGAAAAGCGCTCCCGAGGACACATGGGAATATCGTCAAGCTAGTTTTCATCACGTTCATATGATTCGCGTTCGGTACTTTGATAATTTGGTATGTGGGTGGACCGGTGCTTGGGTACTGTCCTTACTTGGACAAGCATCCCACTTATGATTAACCTCTATTGCAAGCATCCGCAACTACAACAAAAGTATTAAGGTAAACCTAACCATAGCATGAAACATATGGATCCAAATCAGCCCCTTACGAAGCAACGCATAAACTAGGGTTTAAGCTTCTGTCACTCTAGCAACCCATCATCTACTTATTACTTCCCAATGCCTTCCTCTAGGCCCAAATAATGGTGAAGTGTTATGTAGTCGACGTTCACATAAGACCACTAGAGGAGAGACAACATACATCTCATCAAAATATCGAACGAATACCAAATTCACATGACTACTAATAGCAAGACTTCTCCCATGTCCTCAGGAACAAACGTAACTACTCACAAAGCATATTCATGTTCATAATCAGAGGGGTATTAATATGCATATAGGATCTGAACATATGATCTTCCACCAAATAAACCAACTAGCATCAACTACAAGGAGTAATTAACACTACTAGCAACCTACTAGCACCAATCCCGGACTTGGAGACAAGAATTGGATATAAGAGATGAACTAGGGTTTTGAGAGGAGATGGTGCTGGTGAAGATGTTGATGGAGATTGCCCTCTCCCGATGAGAGGAGCATTGGTGATGACGATGGCGATGATTTCCCCCTCCCGGAGGGAAGTTTCCCCGGTAGAATAGCTCCGCCAGAGCCCTAGATTGGTTCCGCCAAGGTTCCGCCTCGTGGCGGCGGAGTTTCGTCCGAGGAGATGGCTTATGATTTTTTCCTCATCGAAAGACTTCATATAGCAGAAGATGTCCATCGGAGGGCCACCAGGGGGCCCACGAGGTAGGGGGCGTGCCCATGGGGTAGGGCATGCCCCCACCCTCGTGGGCAGGGTGTGGCCCCCCTGGTGAACTTCTTGCACTCAATATTTTTTATATATTTTGAAAATGTCTTCCGTGAAGTTTCAGGACTTTTGGAGCTGTGCAGAATAGGTCTCTAATATTTGCTCCTTTTCCAGCCCAGAATCCCAGCTGTCGGCATTCTCCCTCTTTATGTAAACCTTGTAAAATAAGAGAGAATAGGCATAAGTATTGTGACATAATGTGTAATAACAGCCCATAATGCAGTAAATATTGATATGAAAACATGATGCAAAATGGACGTATCATGGCCTCTCACTAAGGTTGGGACCGCGGGCGGCCCAGTGACAAGCACGCTAGAGCCACTACCTCCGACGCTGCCGCTGTGCCGCCCGCGCGCCCACCTAAAGCCTTTTCCACCTGCGCTAAGCATCGGACCACCACTCCAAGCCAGAAGCTTTGCGCGAGGACGGGAAGAGGACCCTATCTCGACGAGGGTGCAGCCGCGCCCTTCTTTCCCTCCCTTCGGCATGCCGAAGGCACAACACTAGAAGACAGGGGAGGGGAAGGGGGATCGGTGTGAGCCTGCACCCCACTCCACGTCCCTTTTTTATAAGGAAAACAGAGCCGGGGGCTGGATCCTCCCCTAGGAAAAATCGTTGTCCCTCTCCACCAATCCAAGAAGACCGGGCCCCTACAATGACGATCTCCCGCACCACGCGCCTCCGTTACCTACCCCACTCAATGCATGCAACATACGTGGCAATGGATAAGGACGTGGTGGGAAGAGTGAATTAGCAATTCTTCCCTCGTGCGTTAAAGTCATCCATAGGCCATTACAAAGATGGCCCCACGGCAATTGGCATTAAGCGACGCACGGGAAAACTAAAACTGATCCAAGCTCAAATTAACGTAGAAGCAAATAAGATCTCAAAGGGTGAACTACCACAACCTCCTCACCTGTGTACTTGACAGGGCCTACCCCGACGACGCTCAACAGCGCGTTCAGGCCAGGCCCGGGGGCGGTGCAACAAACCCCAGGCGTGTGTTGCCCGGACTGTACACAGGGCTCAAGAAGAAGGTTGCAGCATCCAAGGCCATGCCGGAGAGATATCCATTTTAGGATTCGAAGAGAGGATCAAGAAAACCAAGACCAATCCAACAAGCAAGATACCACTGAGGAAAAGCCTCCCTTGCTAGGCAGGCGAGCCTGGCGGGGTCGAGGTTGCCCCGAAGATAAGTCTCAATACTCCCTCGGCAGGCTTGTCGGGGACGCCAAGGGCGTCTTATCCCGCCAAGGCTCCACCTCACAGCAACGCAAGTCACCGATCAGTGCAGTGTCGAGCCCCTGAGTAACTAAGTGCCTGTTATTTGGCACATGGCATCCATTTCCTAAGGAAGTCACCTCCAAATGACACTTGTCCAGGGACATGTCATGCAGGCAGGAGAAAAGGTGGTCGAACGGCGTGTCAAGGCTTGCCGAGCTACGCTATGATGTGACACTAAGCGGTGCATTTAATGCACCTTGTCCTGTCTGCAAAGTTGGGTATGATAGCATTGTTTGCTATCTAATCAGTATGCAATGACTAATTTGCCATTGTGGTGACCCCATGATCTATAAAAGGAGGGCCGTGGCAACCTTCGAAAGGATTCGGACCCTTGTACACTCATACGCACGTAGCGGCTCTGGTCTCGAGGGAACCTTGCTGGGCAAGAGTGATGCATCTCCACCATGGTCCATTCTTCAAACCACCAAAGTAGGAGTAGGGTTTTACGCCTCGCGGTGGCTTGAACCTAGGTAAAAACTACTCGTGTGATCACTGGCATGCTGCTCTGCGCCCTCCTCTCTTTGTGTAATGTGCTCTTCCCCCCTGCCGAACCACAAGGGGTTGATGGCCCTATAGGTGGCCATGTTTTCCCATGACAGCAAAGCCCTGCGGAGATAGTTGCATCACCACCATCGCCATGCCATTGTGCTTCCGTAAGTCATCTACTACTTCGCCCATCTTGCTAGATCAAGAAGGCGAGGACATCAGCGAGCTGAACTTGTGTTGAATGCGGAGGAGTCGTACGTTCGGTACTTGATCGGGCGGATCGTGAAGGTGTACGACTACATCAACCGCGTTGATAAACGCTTCCGCTTAATGGTTTACGAGGGTACATAGACACACCCTCCCCTCTCTTAGCTATGCATCTCCATGGATAGATCTTGCGTGTGTGTAGAATTTTTTTTGTTTTCCCTGCAACATTCCCCAATAGTGGCATCATGAGCCAGGCCTATGGTAGATGATATGCACGAGTAGAACACAAAGGAGTTGCGGGCGGTGATGGTCATACTGCTTACCACCAACATCTTATTTTGATTCGGTGGTATTTTGGGATGAAGCGGCCCGGACTAACCTTACATGTCCACTTACATGAAACCGGTTCCATCGACAGACACGCAACTTGTTTTTCATAAAGGTGGTTGGCGGGTGTCTGTTTCTCCTACTTTAGTTGAACCGAATTTGATTACAGTCGGTCCTTAACGAAGGTTAAAACAACAAACTTGATAATCACCGTTGTGGTTTATGCGTAGGTAAGAATGGTTCTTACGAGTTGCCCATAGCATCCAGGTAAAACTTGCAACAACAAAGTAGAGGACGTCTAACTTGTTTTTGCAGGGTATGTTGTGATGTGATATATGTTGTTGTATGAGGTGATCATGTTTTGTAATATCGACAACCGGTAGGAGCCTTAGTGTTGTCTCTTAATTGTTGTATGAAATGCAAGCGCTATGTAATTGCTTAACTTTATCGCTACGTGTTAGCAATAGTTGGTGAGACGACCCCGATGCAACGATGGAGATCAAGGTGTCGAGTGGAGACGATGGAGATCATGACGATGATTCGGAGATAGAGATCAAAAGCACAAGATGATGATGGCCATATCATGTCACATATTTTGATCGCATGTGATGTTTATCCTTTATGCATCTTATTTTACTTAGAACGATGGTAGCATTATAATATGATCCCTTCACTAAATTTCAAGATAAAAGTGTTCTCCCCGTGTATGCACTGTTGCTAAAGTTCGTCGTTTCGAAGCACCTTGTGATGATTGGGTGTGATAGACTGTACGTTCACATACAACAGGTGTAAGCCAGTTTTGCACAAGCAGAATACTTGGGTTAAACTTGACAAGCCTAGCATGTACAAACATGGTCTCGGAACACTAGAGACCGAAAGGTTGAATGTGAGTCATATAGTAGATATGATCAACATAGAGATGTTCACCTTGATTACTACACCATCTCACGTGATGATCGGACATGGGTTAGTTGATTTGGATCATGTATCACTTAGATAACTTGAGGGGTGTTAATTTAAGTGGGAGTTCATTAGTAATTTGATTAATGAACTTAATTTATCATGAACTTAGTCTTAATAGTTTTTGAATATCTATGTTGTAGATCAATGGCCCATGCTACCGTTCCCTTGAATTTTAATGCGTTCCTAGAGAAAGCTAAGTTGAAAGATGATGGTAGCAACTACATGGACTGGGTCCGTAACTTGACGATTATCCTCATTGCTACACAGAAGAATTATTTCCTTGATGCACCGCTAGGTGACAGACCTACTATAGGAGCTATTGCAGATGTTATGAACATCTGGCAGGCTCGATCAGATGACTACTCAATAGTTCAGTGTGCCATGCTTTATGGCTTAGAACCAGGACTTCAAAGACGTTTTGAACGCCATGGAGCATATGAGATGTTCCAAGACTTGAAGTTGATATTTCAAGCTAATGCCCGGGTTGAGAGATATGAAGTCTCCAACAAGTTCTATAGATGCAAGATGGAGGAGAATAGTTCTGTCAGTGAACACATACTCAAAATGTCTGGGTATCATAACCATTTGACTCATCTGGGAATTGATCTTCTAGTTGAGAGTGTTATTGACAGAGTTCTTTAGTCACTACCACCAAACCACAAAGGCTTCATGATGAACTATAACATGCAAGGGATGACGAAAATCATTCCCGAGCTCTTCGCAATGCTTAAGGCCGCAGAGGTAGAAATCAAGAAGGAGCATCAAGTGTTAATGGTTAACAAGACCACTAGTTTCAAGAAAAGGGGCAAGGGAAAGAAAGGGAACTTCAAGAAGAATGGCAAGAAAGTTGCCGCTCCCATGAAGAAGCCCAAAGCTGGACCCAAGCCTGGAACTGAGTGCTTCTACTACAAAGGAAATGGTCACTGGAAGAAGAACTCGCCCCTCCAACAAGAAAAGGTAGAAATATGGAAACTCCTCTGCCATTTAGATCGGAGAATTTCCCAAAAACTTGGCGGATAAGAAGGATGGCAAAGTGAACAAAGGTATATTTGATATACATGTTATTGAGATGTGTTCCTTACTAATGCTCGTAGTAGCGCCTGGGTATTTGATACTGGTTCTATTGCTCATATTTGTAACTATAAACAGGAGCTGTGTAATAAAGGAAGATTGGCTAAGGGCGAGGTGACGATGCGCGTCGGGAATGGTTCCAAGTCGATGTGATCGTCGTCGGCACGCTACCTCTACATCTACCTTCGGGATTAGTTTTAGACCTCAATAATTGTTATTTGATGCTAGCATTGAGCATGAACATTATACCTAGATCTTGTTTATTGCCAAACGGGTATTCATTTAAGTCAGAGAATAATGGTTGTTCTATTTATATGAGTAATATATTTTATGGTCATGCACCTTTGGTGAATGGTATATTCTTGTTGAATATCGATCATAGTGATACACATATTCATAATATTGATGCCAAAAGATGTGAAATTGATAATGATAGTGCAACATACTTGTGGCACTTCCATTTAGGTCATATTGCTGTAAAGCGCATGAAGAAACTCCACACGGATGGACTTTTGGAATCACTTGATTAAGAATCATTTGATACTTGTGAACCATGCCTCATGGGTAAGATGACTAAAACTCCGTTCTCCGAAACAATGGAGCGAGCTAATGACTTTTTGGAAATAATACATACTGATGTATGCGGTCTGATGAGTGTTGAGGCATGTGGCGGGTATCATTATTTTCTGACCTTCACAGATGATTTGAGTAGGTATGGCTATATCTACTTGATGAAACACAAGTCTGAAACATTTGAAAAGTTCAAAGAATTTCAGAGTGAAGTGGAGAATAATCGTAACAAGAAAATAAAGTTTCTATGATCTCATCGCGGAGGCGAATATTTGAGTTATGAGTTTGGCCTTCATTTAAAACAATGTGGAATTGTTTCACAACTCACGCCTCCTGGAACACCATAGCGTAATGGTGTGTCCGAACGTCGTAACCGTTTATTAGATATGGTGTGTTCTATGATGTCTCTTACCGATTTGCCATTATCATTTGGGGGTTATACATTAGGGACAACCGCATTCACGTTAAATAGGGCACCGTCTAAATCCGGTGAGACGCCACCATATGAACTATGGTTTGGCAAGAAACCTAAGTTGTCGTTTCTTAAAGTTTGGGGATGCGACGCTTATGTCAAAAGGCTTTAGCCTGATAAGCTCGAACCCAAATCAGAGAAGTGCATCTTCATAGGATAGCCTAAGGAAACTATTGGGTACACCTTCTACCACAGATCCGAAGGCAAGATCTTTGTTGCCAAGAATGGATCCTTTCTAGAGAAGGAGTTTCTCTCGAAAGAAGTGAGTGGGAGGAAAGTAGAACTTGATGAGGTAATTGTAACTTCTCTCGAATTGGAAAGTAGCACATCAAAGAAAATCGTTCCCGTGATGCCTACACCAACTAGAGAGGAAGCTAATGATGATGATCATGAAACTTCATATCAAGTTACTACTGAACTTCGTAGGTCAACCAAAATAAGTTCCTCACCAGAGTGGTACGGTAATCCTATCCTGGAAGTCATGTTATTGGACCACGACGAACCTACGAACTATGAAGAAGCTATGATGAGCCCAGATTCCGATAAATGGCTTGAGGCCATGAAATCTGAGATATGATACATGTTTGAGAACAAAGTGTGGACTTTGGTGGACTTGCCTGATGATCGGCGGGCCATTGAGAATAAATGGATCTTCAAGAAGAAGATGGACGCTGATGGTAATGTCACTGTCTACAAAGCTCGACTTGTCGCAAAAGGTTTTTGACAAGTTCAAGGGGTTGACTACGATGAGACTTTCTCACCCGTAGCGATGCTTAAGTCTATCCAAATCATGTTAGAAATTTCTGCATCTTATGATTATGAAATCTGGCAAATGGATGTCAAAACTGCATTCCTTAATGGAATTCTTAAAGAAGAGTTGTATATGATGCAACCAGAAGGTTTTGTCGATCCTAAAGGTGTTGCCAAAGTGTGCAAGCTCCAACAATCCATCTATGGACTGGTGCAAGCATCTTGGAGTTGGAATATGCGCTTTGATGAGGTGATCAAAGCATATGGTTTTATACAGACTTACGGTGAAGCCTGTATTTAACATAAAGTGAGTGGGAGCTCTGTAGCATTTTTATATTATATCTGGATGATATATTGTTGATTGGAAATGATATAGAATTTCTGGATAGCATAAAAGGATACTTGAATAATAATTTTTCAATGAAAGACCTCGGTGAAGATGCTTATGTATTGGGCATCAAGATCTATAGGGATAGATTGAGAAGCTTAGTAGGACTACCACAAACCACATACCTCGACAAAGTCCTAAAGAAGTTCAAAATGGACTAGTCAAAGAAAGGGTTCTTGCCTCTGTTGCAAGGTGTGAAATTGAGTCGGACTCAAAGTTTAACCACGGCAGAAGATAGAGAGAAAATGAAAGTCATTCCCTATGCCTCAGCCATAGGTTCTATTATGTATGCCATGATGTGTACCAGACCTGATGTGTGCCTTGCCATAAGTTGGGAAGGGAGGTACCAAAGTAATCCAGGAGTGGATCACTGGACAGTGGTCAAGAACATCTTGAAGTACCTGAAAAGGACCAAGGATATGTTTCTCGTTTATGGAGGTGACGAAGAGCTCGTCGTAAAAGGTTACGTCGATGCTAGCTTTGACACTAATCCAGATGACTCTTAAGTCACAAACTAGATACGTATTTATATTGAATGGCGGAGCTATCAGTTGGTGTAGTTCCAAGCAGAGCATCATGGCGGGATCTACGTGTGAAGTGGGGTACATAGCTGCTTCGGAAGCAGCGCATGAAGGAGTCTGGATGAAGGAGTTCATATCCGATCTGGGTGTAATACACAATGCATTGGGTCCAAAGAAAATCTGTTGTGACAACACTGGAGCAATTGCCTTAGTGAAGGAATCTAGGGCTCACAAGAGAACCAAACACATCAAGAGAGGCTTCAACTCCATTCATGAAAAGGTCAAGGATGGAGACATAGAAATTTCCAAAGTAAAAACGGATTCGAATGTACCAGACCCATTGACTAAGCCTCTTCCGTGGGCACAACATGATCAGCACCAAGACTCCATGGGTGTTAGATTTGTTACAATGTAATCTAGATTATTGACTCTAGTGCAAGTGGGATAATGATGGAAATATGCTCTAGAGGCAATAATAAAGTTATTATTATTATATTTCCTTATTCATGATAAAGGCTTATTATTCATACTAGAATTGTATTGATCGAAAACTTAAATACATGTGTGGATACATAAAAAAATACTGTGTCCTTAGTGAGCCTCTACTAGACTAGCTCGTTGATCAAAGATGGTTAAGGTTTCCTAACCATAGACATGAGTTGTCATTTGATAATGGGATCACACCATTGGGAGGATGATGTGATGGACAAGACCCAACCATTAGCTTATCATATGATTGTTCTGTTTATTGCTACTGCTTTCTTAAACTCAAATACATATTCCTTTGACCATGAGATCATGCAACTCCCGGATACCGGAGGAATACCTTGTGTGTTATCAAGCATCACAACATAACTGGGCGATCATAAAGATGCTCTACAGGCATCTTCGAAGGTATCTGTTGAGTTGGCATGGATCGAGATTGGGATTTGTCACTTCGTGTATCAGGGAGGTATCTCTGGGCCCTCTCGGTAATGCAACATCATAAGAAGCTTACAAGCAAAGTGACTAAGGAGTTAGTTACGATATGATGTATTACGAAACGAGTAAAGGGACTTGCCGGTAACGAGATTGAACTAGGTATGAAGATACCGACGATCGAATCTCGGGCAAGTAACATATCGACAGACAAAGGGAATTACATATGTTGTCATGAAGGCTCGACCGATATAAGATATTCGTAGAATATGTAGGAATCAATATGGGCATCCAGGTCCCCGCTATTGGTTATTGACCAGAGAGGCATATGAGTCATGTCTACATCATTCTCGAACCCACAGGGTCCGCACGCTTAACCTTTGTTGACGATATAGTATTATATGAGTTATGTGAATTGGTGATCGAATGTTGTTTGGAGTCCCGGATGAGATCACAGACATGACGAGGAGCTTCAGAATGGTCCGAATATAAAGATTGATATATAGGATGATGCTATTTGGTCACCGGAATGGTTTCCAAATGAATCGGGTAGTCATCGGATCACCAGAAGGGGTTCCGGGAAGCCCCGGGAGGTTAATGGGCCATATGGGCCAAACGAGGGGAGCACACCAACCCACAAGGGGCTGGTGCGCCCCTCCTGTGGCCACAGGCCTTAGGGAGAAAAGGAAGGGGGTCGGCCTCCCCTTGCCTTTCCTCCCCCCCCCTGTGTGCAAACAAGGAAGGGAGGCGCCATCGGGCAGGCGCCCAAGGAGGCTGTTCGGCCACCTTGGGGCGCATGATACGTCTCCGTCATATCTACTTTTCCAAACACTTTTGCCCTTGTTTTGGACTCTAACTTGCATGATTTGAATGGAACTAACCCGGACTGACGCTGTTTTCAGCAGAATTGCCATGGTGTTATTTATGTGCAGAAACAAAAGTTCTCGGAATGACCTGAAACTCCATGGAGATTATTTTTGGAAATAATAAAAAATACTGGCAAAGAATCAAGGCCAGGGGGCCCACACTCTAGCCACGAAGGTGGGGGCGCGCCCTCCTGCCTCGTGGGCCCCCTGGAGCTCCACAGACCTCAACTCCAACTCTATATATTCGTGTTCGGGGAGAAAAAAATAAAGAAGAAGGATTCATCGCGTTTTACGATACGGAGCCGCCGCCAAGCCCTAAACTCTCTCGGGAGGGCTGATCTAGAGTCCGTTCGTGGCTCCGGAGAGGGGAATCCGTCGTCGTCGTCATCATCAACCATCCTCCATCACCAATTTCATGATGCTCACCGCCGTGCGTGAGTAATTCCATCGTAGGCTTGCTGGACGGTGATGGGTTGATGAGATTTATCATGTAATCGAGTTAGTTTTGTTACGGTTTGATCCCTAGTATCCACTATGTTTTGAGATTGATGTTGCTATGACTTTGCTATGCTTAATGCTTGTCACTAGGGCCCGAGTGCCATGATTTCAGATCTGAACCTATTATGTTTTCATGAATATATGTGAGTTCTTGATCCTATCTTGCAAGTCTATAGTCACCTACTATGTGTTATGATCCAGCAACCCCGAAGTGACAATGATCAGGACCACTCCCGGTGATGACCGTAGTTTGAGGAGTTCATGTATTCACTATGTGTTAATGCTCTGGTCCGGTACTCTATTAAAATGAGGCCTTAATATCCCTTAGTTTCCACTAGGACCCCACTGCCACGGGAGGGTAGGAGAAAAGATGTCATGCAAGTTCTTTTCCATAAGCACGTATGACTATATTCGGAATACATGCCTACATTACATTGATGAATCGGAGCTAGTTCTGTGTCACCCTATGTTATGATTGTTACATGATGAACCACATCTGGCATAATTCTCTATCACCGATCCATTGCCCACGAGCTTTCCATATATTGTTCTTCGCTTATTTACTTCTCCGTTGCTATTGTTACGATCACTATAAAACACCAAAAATATTACTTTTGCTACCGTTACCTTTTGCCACCGTTACCACTACTATCATATTACTTTGCTACTAAATACTTCGCTGCAGATATTAAGTTATCCAGGTGTGGTTGAATTGACAACTCAGCTGCTAATACTTGAGAATATTCTTTTGGCTCCCCTTGTGTCGAATCAATAAATTTGGGTTGAATACTCTACCCTCGAAAACTGTTGCGATCCCCTATAATTGTGGGTTATCAAGACTATTTTCTGGCACCGTTGCCGGGGAGCATAGCTCTATTCTTTGAGTCACTTGGGATTCATATTTGCTTATCATTATGAAGAACTTGAAAGATCCAAGAACCAAGATTTATCCCTCAACTACGAGGGGAGGTAAGGAACTGCCATCTAGCTCTGCACTTGATTCACCTTCTGTTTTGAGTAAGCTTGCGACACCTAGACCTGCTTCTGCTATTAATTCTGATATGTTGCATATTATTGATGATGCCACTTCTGCTATGCATGATACTTATGATGAAACTACTTCTATGCTTGATACTACTGTGCCACTTGGTGAATTTCTTGATGAACAACTTGCTAGGGCTAGAGAGAATGAAATTATTGAAACTGATAATATTGATGAAAGTGATGATGAAGGCTCTCCTAATAAATATGAATTACCTGTTGTGCCTGAGGGCTATGTTATGGATGAAGAAACTAAAAGAGACTTTCTTGCTTGCAATGATAGAAGTGATCTTAAGAAATTATTAGCTAAGCTTAAACAAAAAACTCTGAATGCTAGAATGAAATATGATCCTGCTTATGCTACTTCACCTATCTTTGTTACTGATAAGGATTATGAATTCTCTATTGATCCTGATATAATTACTTTGGTTGAATCTGATCCTTTTTATGGCTATGAATCTGAAACTGTTGTGGCACATCTTACTAAATTAAATGATATAGCCACCCTGTTCACTAATGACGAGAGAACTCGCTACTTTTATATCCTTAAAATATTTTCGTTCTCATTAAAGGGTTATGCTAAGATATGGTTTAATTCTCTTGATCCTGGTTGTGTGCGTAGTCCCCAGGATATGATTTATTACTTCTCTGCTAAATATTTCCCTGCTCATAAGAAACAAGTTGCCTTAAGGGATATATATAATTTTGTGCAAATTGAAGAAGAGAGTCTCCCACAAGCTTGGGGGAGGCTTCTCCAATTACTTAATGCTTTGCCTGATCATCCTCTTAAGAAAAATGAAATACTTGATATCTTTTATAATGGACTAACCGATGCTTCTAGAGATTACCTGGATAGTTGTGCTAGTTCTGTTTTCAGGGAAAGAACACTGGATGAAGCTGAAATTCTATTGAATAATATGTTGACAAATGAAAATAATTGGACACTTCCTGAGCCAACTCCTGAGCCTATTCCTAAACCAACTCCGAAGAAAAGGGGTGTTCTATTTCTCAGTCCTGAAGATATGCAAGAGGCAAAGAAATCCATGAAAGAAAAGGGTATTAAAGCTGAAGATGTTAAGAATTTACCTCCTATTGAAGAAATACATGGTCTTAATTTATTGCCTGTTGAAGAAATATATGGTTTTAATCCACCACCTATTGAAGAAACACACGGCCTTGATAACCCGACACAGGTAGTAAAGGTAAATTCTCTCTATAGATATGATAAAGCTGAAATCCCTCCTACTAAGTTTGCTAGCCAATGTTTGGATGAGTCTGATAACTTTATGGTTAAGAAAGGAGACTTCAATGCTTATTTTGGTAGACAATTGAAACAAAATGCTTATATGATTGAACACTTGGGTGATTATATGTCTAGAGTTAAAGGTGAACTTAAACTCATTACTAAACATGCTTCTATGGTTACCACTCAAGTAGAACAAGTACTTAAAGCTCAGAATGATTTGCTCAATGAATTAAATAGTAAGAAAAATGATAATGTTGTTAGAGTTATGAGTAGAGGTGGTAAAATGACCCAGGAACCTTTGTATCCTGAGGGCCATCCTAAGAGAATTGAGCAAGATTCTCAGAGAAATGATATTGATGCACCTAGTCCTTCTAAAAGGAAGGAAAAGAAAAATGATAGGACTTTGCATGCTTCTAGTGAACCTGTTATTGACACACCTGAGAATCCCAATCATATCTCCATTTCTGATGTTGAAACACAATCTGGTAATGAACATGAAACTAGTGATAATGTTAATGATAATGTTCATATTGATGCTCAACCTAGCAATGATAATGATATAGAAGTTGAACCTGCTGTTGATCTTGATAACCCACAATCAAAGAATCAACGTTATGATAAAAGAGACTTTGTTGCTAGGAAACATGGTAACGAAAGAGAGCCTTGGGTTCAGAAACGATTAGGATGATGAGGATTTTGAGCGCTTTGCTGAAATGATTAGACCTATCTTTTTGCATATGCGTTTGACTGATATGCTTAAACTGAATCCTTATGCTAAGTACATGAAAGATATTGTTACCAATAAAAGAACTATACCGGAAGCTGAAAATTCCACCATGCTTGCTAACTATACTTTTAAGGGTGGAATACCTAAGAAACTAGGAGATCCAGGAGTACCCACTATACCATGCTCCATTAAAAGAAACTATGTTAAAACTGCTTTATGTGATCTTGGAGCCGGTGTTAGTGTTATGCCTCTCTTTTTATATCGCAGACTTGATTTGAATAAGTTGACACCTACTGAAATATCTTTACAAATGGCTGATAAATCAACTACTATACATGTCGGTATTTGTGAGGATGTGCCTGTTGTGGTTGCAAACGTTACTATTTTAACGGACTTTGTTATTCTTGATATTCCCGAGGACGATAGTATGTCTATTATTCTTGGAAGACCCTTTTTGAATACTGCAAGGGCTGTTATTGATTGCAACAAAGGCAATGTCACTTTTCATGTTAATGGTAATGAGCATACGGTACACTTTCCGAGGAAACAACCTCAAGTCCATAGTATCAATTCTATTGGAAAAATTCCAACAATTACTATTGGAGGTTTTGAATTTCCTCTTCCTACTGTCAAGAAGAAATATGACATTCTTATTGTTGGGGATGTGCATATCCCCGTTGAGGTAACATAGTGTCATTCGAAATTTCTCCGGTTTCATGTTACTCGAAATGAGTTTGTTAACAAGACTTGATCAACCTTGTTAGTGGATTCCTTTTGATGAACATGAGATGGATGAAGTTAGAAAGCACAACCTTCTGTACCCTCCTTCTACTTTCTGTTATTTAGTTTAAATAAAGCAAAAATAGTAATTTCTATCTGTTTTCTGAATTATCCATGCAATAAAAAATACCCCAAAAATAAAAGTTCTCCAAATGCCCTGAAAATTAAATATGATTTTTTCTGGAATATTTGAGAATATCTAGCACTGAGAACACAGTAGGGGGAGCAAGCACCTGGCCATGAGGGTCCACGGCGCGCCCACCCCCCTGGGCGCACCCCCTACCTCGTGGGCCCATGGTGGCTCCCCTCCACTTATTCCTGCACCCACACACTTCTTCTTCCTCCCAAAAAAATCACCATCCAGCTCAAGCACGAGTTCTAGCTCATTTTGCTGCGATTTTCGATCTCCTTGCTCAAAGAATCTCTCACAAAACTGCTTTGGGGGATTGTTCCTTGGTATGTGACATCTGCATTGGTCCAATTAGTTTTTGTTCTAGTGCTTTATTCATTGCAAATTTGTGCTGCCTACGTGACCATGTTCTTGAGCTTGCATGTCAAATTTATATGGTTCCGAGTAGTTCTAATGCATGATATAGGCTCTAGGAACTTGTAGGAGTAGTTGCTATCAATTTTGTTGAGTTTGGGTTACTTTTATTTGAAGTTACTAAAAATTTCAGAATTTTTCAGAAAATAATGAAGAGATTTTTGAGGGGCTCATCGAGCCGAAGCTTGAAGGAAAAGTAAAATGAAGAAGCAAAGAGTCCCAAATATAATCTGCCTCGCACCGCGGAGGTTCGGCAGTGTGAATGGCCTTCCGATGATTTCTTGAGAGCAGCCGGGATTTATGATGATTTTTATGAATTGGCTAAGAATGCAGGCCTCACTGACTTCCTCCGCGACCAACGCGAACAGTATCTCTTACTCACCAATACTTTTGTGCAGAACTTCTACTATTATCCTAGGGAATCACCTCCTTCAGTAGAGTTTCATTTATATGGTGTGGTTAAGAAGATGTCACTATATGAATTCTGCAGGGTTTGCAAAATACCTTTCGAGGGTAGCTTAGAGGAACCACATCGTAGAGATGTGGACGGGTGTATTGACACTATTACTATAGGGGAAACTAGGAAAGTTTCCGATGCAAGAATCACTAGCATACATTTTTCCTGTTTTACGCTACTTTACAATATTGGCTAGTCGTTGCTTAATTGGTCGCGGAAACTGTGGAAACCTTAGTGTTCCTGATATTATTATTGTGTTCCATGGTTTATTCCGTGATGACTCTGTTAGTATGGGCGGTATTATTGCTAAACAGTTAAGTCCGAACCGTACAAAGGGCCCCATCTTTGGAGATGTATATGCTTCACGCTTTGCTGCATACTACAACATACCTATTAGGCACTATGAAAAAGAAGAAAAATTGTTGCCTACTGTTTATTTAGATTATAAGAGTATGGTAGCACATGATTTTATTGTAAAGAATAGGGAAAGGGAGCTTAAATACAAATTTTTCTTTGATAAACATCATCCTGAGACTATAACCTTGCCTGCTCCTTCCTTGTTTGATTTATCTACAGGCCAGTATCTCGTTCCGCTGGAGGCTATTCACGTCTACCAAAACCCTACATCAGCCACAGAGCCAGAGTCGGAACCACAATTCGATCCTCCACGACAGTTTAATTACCAATGAGATCCGGAGATAATTGCCAACCAGTGGCAATCAGAGTCTTCTTCTTTGCAGTATGACCCCAACTATTACTTTGGATATCCGCCAGGCCAGCCGTGGCCATAGACCAACTTAGGCCAAAAGCCTAAGCTTTGGGGAGTACGTATTTCCCACCGACGTTACATTCATGTTCACACACTCATTGCTAGTTGTCGGTGCTCATACTTTTTCATTGTATCATCCATACTAGTTTATTTCCTTTTTATGCTTTCTTCTTGTGTGTTTGATAAACCTTAGGAAAAACCAAAAAAATAGTTGTAGCTTTTAGCTAGCTTTAATTTCTATGCATGTAGTAGTATTTAAAAAGAAAACCCAAAAAGATTTCCCGTTCTTATTTTGCTTGTTGGGAGCTTTCCCGTGTAAATAGTTTTACTTCTTTTATTTTCTTTGAGGGTCGATAAGACAAAACCATAATGAAAAATGTTGAGTGGCTCTTATATGCATTATTGTTGATCTAACAAATACCCCATATTACCTTGTCTTCTCACTTGAATTGAATGCTTGCAGATTCCAGCTTACTCCAATGCACGTGCACTATTATTATTATTGACATCATTCGGTCGTGCAAGTGAAAGGCAATTATGACGATATATGATGGACTGATTGAGATGGGAGAAGCTGGTATGAACTCGACCTCTCTTGTTTTCGTGAATATGATTAGTTCATCGTTCCTGATTCAGCCTATTATGAATAAACATGTTTGCAATGACAATTAGAGATTATAATTGCTTATGCCATGCTTAATTAGCTAGGAGCTTATAATGGTTTACCTTGCGTGCCAACATGCTATTAAAATGGTTGTGATGTGGTATGATAGGGTGGTATCCTCTTTTGAACGATTCGAGTGGCTTGACTTGGCACATGTTCACGCATGTAGTTGAAACAAAATCAACATAGCCTCTATGATATTTATGTTCATGGTGCATTATATCCTACTCATGCTTGCATTCGGTGTTGATTAATTTTAATGCATGTTCGTGACTGTTGTCGCTCTCTAGCTGGTCGCTTCCCAGTCTTTTCTAGCCTTCACCTGTACTAAGCGGGAATACTGCTTGTGCATCCAATCCCATAAACCCCAAAGTTAATCCATATGAGTCCACCATACCTACCTATTTACGGTATCTACCTGCCGTTCCAAGTAAATTTGTATGTGCCAAACTCTAAACCTTCAAATAAACATTCTGTTTTGTATGCTTGAATAGCTCATGTATCAACTAGGGTTGTCCGTATCTTCCATGTTAGGCGGGTTATTCTCAAGAGGAGTGGACTCCGCTCCTCACTCACGAGAAAATGGTTGGTCACCGGGATGCCCAATCCCATGCATTATGCAAATCAAATCAAAATAATTGCAAACAAAACTCCCCCGGGACTGTTGTTAGTTGGAGGCACTCGTTGTTTCGAGCAAGCCATGGATTGATGCTTGTTGGTGGAGGGGAGTATAAACTTTACCATTCTGTTTGGGAACCGCCTATAATGTGTGTAGCATGGAAGATATCGCCATCTCTTGGTTGTTATGTTGACAATGAAAGTATACCGCTCAAAATATTATTCACCTCTATTTCAAAACCGAGCTCTCGCACCTCTACAAATCCCTGCTTCCCTCTGCGAAGGGCCTATCTATTTACTTTTATGTTGAGTCATCATCCTCTTATTAAAAAGCACCAGTTGGAGAGCACCACTGACATTTGCATTCATTACTGTTAGTTTACATTGAGTATGACTTGACTGGATCTCTTTTACCATGAATTACAATGTCTAGTCAGTCCTTAATCTTTAAAGGTGCTCTGCATTTATGTTTTGCGGTCTCAGAAAGGGCAAGCGAGATACCATCTTGTTATATCATATTATGATTGTTTTGAGAAAGTGTTGTCATCCGAGATTTATTATTATTGCTCGCTAGTTGATTATGCCATTGATATGAGTAAACATGAGACCTAAGAGTTATAGAGGATATGGTTAGGTCATAATCTTTGCTGAAAACTTGAATGCTGGCTTTACATATTTACAACAACAAGAGCAAGCAGAGTTTGTAAAAGTTTTTCTTTATCACTTTCAGTTTATCAACTGAATTGCTTGAGGACAAGCAAAGGTTTAAGCTTGGGGGAGTTGATACGTCTCCGTCGTATCTACTTTTCCAAACACTTTTGCCCTTGTTTTGAACTCTAACTTACATGATTTGAATGGAACTAACCCGGACTGGCGCTGTTTTCAGCAGAATGGCCATGGTGTTATTTATGTGCAGAAACAAAAGTTCTCGGAATAACCTGAAACTCCACGGAGATTATTTTTGGAAATAATAAAAAATACTGGCAAAGAATCAAGGCCAGGGGGCCCACACCCTAGCCACGAGGGTGGGGGCGCGCCTGCCCCCTGGGCGCGCCCCCCTGCCTTGTGGGCCCACTGGAGCTCCACCGACCTCAACTCCAACTCTATATATTCGTGTTCGGGGAGAAAAAATAGAGAAGGATTCATCGCGTTTTACGATACGGAGCCGCCGCCAAGCCCTAAACTCTCTCGGGAGGGCTGATCTGGAGTCCGTTCGGGGCTCCAGAGAGGGGAATCCGTCGTCGTCGTCATCATCAACCATCCTCCATTACCAATTACATGATGCTCACCACCGTGCGTGAGTAATTCCATCGTAGGCTTGCTGGACGGTGATGGGTTGGATGAGATTTATCATGTAATCGAGTTAGTTTTGTTAGGGTTTGATCCCTAGTATCCATTATGTTCTGAGATTGATGTTGCTATGACTTTGCTATGCTTAATGCTTGTCATTAGGGCCCGAGTGCCATGATTTCAGATCTGAACCTATTATGTTTTCATCAATATATGTGAGTTCTTGATCCTATCTTGCAAGTCTATAGTGGCAACCCCGAAGTGACAATAATCGGGACCACTCCTGGTGATGACCGTAGTTTGAGGAGTTCATGTATTCACTATGTGTTAATGCTTTGTGTCGGCGTTCTGGGAACGGGGGTCCCCAGACTTGCCTGCCTGCAGCCTGCGGCGTGGCTCAAAGGGGGGCCCAGCACGGCCCATCTTCACCAACACAAATTCAAGACCCTCGCGAGGGGCCAAGCCTCGCGGGGCGGCCGACACGGAGCTTCCTCAGGCACGGCCTCGTCAGGCTGGCTCACGAGGAGGCGGAGAGATCAAGGCGGGGTACCTCGCGAGGTGCCCGTGACGCAAGCCATGACGACTCAGGATGCCAGGCGGGTGCCAGCACGTGCAGCGTCCTCCTTTCCTCTTTGGTGCAAAGGGGGCAAGCGCAGCCGCGGAGTACCGAGGCATCAGGCAAAGGTTGCCATTTCGGTGCAACGAGACCAAGACCAGGAGTACTACGAGACGGAGGTCACCATGGAGCCCAAGACGGCGTCATCACCAGAGCTTTGTGCAGGCGAAGACTACTTTTGTCAGGATAGTTGATACTTGTTGTCCCCTTTCAAATTAGCTCGCCATTGTTGGCTCCCTTCCCGCTCAATATTTGGGGAGAGGTCCAGGGCCACTATAAATAGGACCGGCCACCCACGTGGCAAGGGGTTCGGCTCAGTCTCCTCCAAGGGCTCGACAAGTAGAGTGGTGGTAAGCAGAGAGAGAGAGTGAGATAGAGAAAGGTGGCTGAACTCCTCCCAGCAGTTCATCACCCCAGCCAAGAACAGACCCTCGCGAGGCTATTCTTCCTTGTACTGTTCACCATCATCAGCCCAAGAGGCAATCCACCACACCACACACTGGAGTAGGGTATTACACCACAATGGTGGCCTGAACCAGTATAAACCCTGTGTCCCTTGTGTTGTTCTTTTCATAGCTTTGATCCTAGCGTGGCGGAGGGGCGCAGGAAGGTAGGAGACGAAATCTCCGCGCACACCCCAGTGTTCGAACCTCAAGGGTCTGCCGGAACCCGAAATCCAACATTTGGCACGCCAGGTAGGGGTGCGCCAGAATTCGTCTTCCACTGCTCCGCTCTCCTCCGACCATCACACTCATGTCTGACGTACGTCGGGCCCGCGCGGAGCGCTGGGCCGCCCTTGCTTCCCGCGTCGCCCCTACAGCCCCTGTTGGCGGGCGTCCTTGCCGTTCCCCGTCGCCCGCCGTCAACGCCGCCACCGGCCCGGTGGGGGACGAGCAGCAAGCATCGTCTCAGCATCCATCCGTGCGCCAAGACGGCCGCACCGCAACTCACTTGCTCACCCCAGCTGGTTCTTCGTCCCGCGTGCTCCGCGCGCCCACGGAGCCCCGCAACCTCTTCCCTGCCTATCGTGCTGCACCAACACCCCCAGTCATCGCGGCCCTCTTGGGCGGCTCGCAGGCGCCGCCTACAAGTTACCACGTCAAGCCGTTCATCCGCCGGGTCAGCACCGCTTCCACACGGCAGGGGGCTCCCCTGGGTCGGGCGGCGCCCGAGACCGGCCTGAGCTTCAGCCCGGAGGACCACACCTCCAACTCGGCCTGCTCGGGCGCGCTCCCCATGCTATGCACCCCCACCATCTGCCAGGTGGCCGTCACCAGAACTCTTATCGATGGCGGGGCGGGCCTCAGCATGCTCTCAGTCGAGGCCTTCAACCTCCTCTGCATACCCCTGGAACAGTTGCAGCCCAGCCGACCCTTCTCAGGCGTTGGGGGCAGGTCGTCCAGCTCCTTGGGGCAGATCCGGCTCCCAGTGACCTTCGGCACCTACGACAACTTCCGCACGGAGCTGGTCGACTTCGACATCGCCCACATCGGCCTCCCCTACAATGCCATCCTCGGCTACCCAGCGCTGGCCCAGTTCATGGCCGCGACGCACCCGGCGTACAACCTCATGAAGATGCCCGGGAGCAGCGGTGTCCTCACCGTGCACGGGGATACCGGTGATGCTCTGCGGGTGCTCAAGCTCGTCTTTAGGACAGCAGCGTCGGCACAGCCTGCCGACTTGGGGGCCCCCGAGCCCAAGGGGGCTGCGCCCGCCAAGAAGAAGCAGTTGTTCACTCAAGACAAGGCAGAAACCAAGCAGGTACCTGTCGATGAGGACGGGTCCACCAACGCCACTTTCACCGTAGGCGCCCACCTCAAACCCGAGCAGGAGGAGGCCCTGGTCGCGTTCCTGCGCGCAAACAAGAAGGTATTCTCTTGGGAGCCGGACCAGTTGGCAGGGATCCCTAGGAGCGTAATCGAGCATCACCTCAACGTGTGCCCCAACGTGCGCCCTATGAAGCAGAAGGCCAGGCAGCAGTCCACAGAAAAGCAGGCCTTCATCATCCAAGAGACCCGCAAATTAGAGGCCGCTGGGGTCATTCGCGAGGTCTGATACCCAGATTGGTTGGCCAACCCTGTCGTTGTGCCAAAGAAGGGAGGGAAGGAACGTATGTGTGTCGACTACACCAACCTCAATAAAGTGTGCCCGCAAGATCCATTCCCGATCCCCCGCATCGACCAGATCGTTGATTCCACTGCGGAATGCGACCTGCTGTGCTTCCTGGATGCCTTCTTTGGGTATCACCGGATCAAGATGGCGGTGGAAGACGTCGAGAAGACGGCCTTCCTAACCCCGTGCGGGGTGTACTGCTACACCTGCATGCCATTCAGGCTGCGTAACACAGGGGCGACCTTTTAGCGGCTGATGCATATCACCTTGGGCCCGCAGCTCGGGAAGAATGTTGAAGCTTACATCGATGACATCGTGGTAAAATCTCGGGAGGCCAGGACCTTGATACAAGACCTGGAGGAAACCTTCGCGAGCCTCAACGCAGTGAACCTACGGCTCAACCCATAGAAGTGTGTGTTCGGAGTCCCCTCGGGCAAGCTCTTGGGTTTCCTCGTGTCCCACCGAGGCATCGAGGCTAGCCCGGAGAAGGTCAAGGCAGTGGAAGACATGAGCCCGCCAAAGACCCTTAGAGAAATGCAGAAGCTCACGGGGCGCGTGACCGCGCTAGGGCGCTTCATCTCCAAGTTGGGGGAACGAGCCCTGCCCTTCTTCCAGCTAATGAAGAAAAAGGGGCCCTTCGAGTGGACTGAAGAGGCCGACAAGGCATTCTAGGATCTCAAGAGATATCTGACCATCTCACCGGTCATGGTGGCCCCGCGCCCTCAGGAGCCCCTGGTGCTCTACCTCGCCGCCACTCCCTACTCCGCCAGCGCAGCCTTGGTAGCAGTCAGAGAGGAGCACCGGATCAAAACCACGGCAGCAGCCAGGGATAAGGCAGGACAGGGACAAGGAAGGCCCACAGAAACCGCCATCACGGCTGAGGAGGATCAGCCGCCGCAGAGGGGTGCACCAGAGGCGGAAGAGGCCCCTCTTCCAGATGGCCAATCTCAGGAGGCCCCATTGCCTCAAGAGGCGCCACGGTCTCCGAAGGGAGCCACCAGCACTGACGCACTCCACCTCGTTGAGCACCCAGTGTACTTCGTCAGCACAGTGCTGCGGGATACAAGAGCACGGTACCCCATGCCTCAAAAACTCCTCCTCACGCTACTGGTGGCTTCGTGCAAACTGCGGCACTATTTTCAGGGTCACCCCATCAAGGTCGTCTCATCATACCCCCTGGAGAGGGTGCTCAGGAGCCCCAATTCAGCTGGAAGGGTCACTGAGTGGAACATAGAGCTGCAAGCGTTTTAGCTCGAATTCACCACGACCAGAGTCATCAAGGGAGCAGCGTTGGCAGATTTTGTGGCAGAATGGACGGAGGCGCCAGGCCTCAAGGCCGACGAGGATCGGTCCTTGTCCCCGGGGAGCGAGGCGCCAGAAGGCTGGGTCATGTACTTTCATGGGGCGTTCTCCAGACACGGCACAGGGGCTGGGGCGGTGCTTATATCGCCCACCCAGGACAAGCTCTATTACGCCGTGCAGCTCTGTTTCCAGCAAGGCGAAAAGG
Organism: Triticum aestivum; assembly: GCF_018294505.1. Lineage (NCBI taxonomy): Eukaryota > Viridiplantae > Streptophyta > Magnoliopsida > Poales > Poaceae > Triticum > Triticum aestivum. The sequence goes on from NC_057800.1 coordinate 615,952,585, forward strand.
TCTCCAACAACATAGCGGAGTATGAAGGTTCAATAGCGGGCATGAAGGCCGCAGCTGCCCTGGGGGTGAAACGCCTCACCATCAAGGGCGATTCGTAGCTCCTTGTCAATTTTTCCAACAAGGTGTATGAGCCGAAGGATGAGCACATGGAGGCCTACCTTGCAGAGGTCCGCAGGATGGAGAAGCAGTTCTGGGGGTTGGAGTTGCAGCATGTGCCCTGTGGCACCAATCAGGAAGCTGATGACATCGTTAAACGCGCGTCCAGGCGGTTACCTTAGGAGCCTGGCGTTTTCGAGGAGCGGCTCTTCAAGCCTTCAGCCTTACCGTCATTATCAAACACGGCTCAGCCCAGGGAGGAGCTCCCTCGGCCACCTGCCTCAGGAGCTCCGGCTTGTGGCCCGGCCTCGGGAGCACGCCTGCTCCTGACAATGGAACCTCAGGAGGGATGTTGGATCACGGAGCTCCGGAGCTACCTAACGCAAGGGACCCTGCCGGAGAAGGAGGAGGAAGCAGAGGAGTGGCGCGCCAGGCCACGGCATACTGCATCAAAGATGGAGAGCTCTACCGGAAGCGACCAAACGATGTATCCCTGCACTGCATCTCCAGGGAGCAAGGGAAAGAACTATTGGAAGATATACATGGCGGAGACTGCGGACATCATTCGTCATCACGGACCCTTGTTGGCAAGGCATTCCGTAGTGGGTTTTACTGGCCCACCGCGCTCAATGGCGCCGTTGAACTAGTGAAGGCTTGTGGGGCCTGCCAGTTCCACGCCAAGCAGATCCATCAGCCGGCAGGGGGCTTGCAGACTATCCCCCTTTCGTGGCCATTCGCAGTCTGGGGGCTCGACATCTTGGGTCCGTTCCCTCGGGCGCCAGGGGGCTACCGCTACCTTTACATTGACGTGGACAAGTTCACCAAGTGGGCTGAAGTGGAGGCTGTCCGCACCATTCCTGCGGGTTCTGTAGTCAAGTTCATCAAGGGCATCGTGAGCCGGTTCGGGGTGCCGAATCACATCATCACGGACAACGGTTCGCAGTTCACCAGTAACCTCTTCAAAACATACTGTGCTAACCTTGGAACGCAGATATGCTCTGCTTCAGTGGAGCACCCCCGAAGCAACGGCCAGGCTGATCGAGCCAACGCGGAGGTCCTGAGGGGCCTCAAGACCAGGACGTTCAAGAAGAAGCTGGAGGCTTGCGGCAGAGGTTGGTACGACGAACTGCAGTCCGTGTTGTGGTCCATCCGCACCATCGCGACCAAGCCGACTGGAGAGACCCCGTTCTTCCTGGTCTATGGAGCAGAAGCAGTCCTCCCTCACGAGGTCAGACGTCGCTCCGCGCGGGTCCTGGCGTTCGATGAGGCGCAGCAGGACGCCATGCGGGGGACGGACCTCGTGCTAGGGGATGAGCATCGCCGGGAAGCTGCGCTGCGAGCGGTGAGGTACCAACAAGCACTGCGTCGATATCACTGCCGCAACATCCGCCCCAGGACTCTTGAGGTAGGAGACCTCGTGCTCAGGCGGGTTCTCTCCAGGGAGGGATTGCACAAGCTCTCTCCCATGTGGGAGGGCCCGTTCAAGGTTGTTCATGTTTCCAGGCCCGGCTCCGCGCGCTTGGAGACTCAAGAGGGAGTGCCGGTCCAGAATGCATGGAACATCCAGCACCTTCGGAGGTTCTACCCCTGAAAAGGCCCGGAGCCTGTGAAGCAAGGCGAGTGCCTATGAAGCTATCGCGTTTTGGAAAAGGCCCGGAGCCTGTGAAGCAAGGCGAGTGCCTGTGAAGCTATCGCGTTTTGGAAAAGGCCCAGAGCCTGTGAAGCAAGGCGAGTGCCTGTGAAGCTATCGCATTTTGGAAAAGGCCCGGAGCCTGTGAAGCAAGGCGAGTGCCTGTGAAGCTATCGTGTTTTGGAAAAGGCCCGGAGCCTGTGAAGCAAGGCGAGTGCCTGTGAAGCTATCGTGTTTTGAAAAAGGCCCGGAGCCTGTGAAGAAGGCCAACGCCTGTGAAGCTCGCCGCCCGTGACACTCTCACGTAATAATGAGTTGGGGTTGTACACGCCCCGGAGTCTCAGGAGCGCCGGCCTCAGGCCCTGGGGCTCCCTCCCACGCCCAGTGGCAGCACTTAGCTCCGCGCTGGTGAGAAGATGTCGAAGACTAGACTAGGTGCCAGACGCGGCTTTTCATTTGCTTTCCGCAGTTGGCTTGTTCCTCTTCATTTGGAGTTTTATTGAAGTTGCTTCCGTCTTTGGCTTGCGGTTCTTCGTGTCGGATTTTGGGTTCCGACAGACCCTTGAGGTTCGAACACTGGGGTGCGCACGGAGATTTCGCCTCCTACCTTCCTGCGCCCCTCCGCCACGCTAGGATCAAAGCTATGAAAAGAACAACACAAGGGACACAGGGTTTATACTGGTTCGGGCCACTGTTGTGGTGTAATACCCTACTCCAGTGTGTGGTGTGGTGGATTGCCTCTTGGGCTGATGATGATGAACAGTACAAGGAAGAACAGCCTCGCGGGGGTCTGTTCTTGGCTGGGGCGATGAACTGCTGGGAGGAGTTCAACCACCTTTCTCTATCTCTCTCTCTCTCTCTCTCTCTCTCTCTGCTTACCACCTCTCTACTTGTCGATCCCTTGGAGGAGGCTGAGCCGAACCCCTTGCTACGTGGGTGGCCGGTCCTATTTATAGTGGCCCTGGTCCTCTCCCCAAATATTGAGCGGGAAGGGAGCCAACAATGGCGGGCTAATTTGAAAGGGGACAGCAAGTATCAACTATCCTGACAAAAGTAGTCTTCGCCTGCGCAAAGCTCTAGTGATGACGCTGTCTTGGGCCCCATGGTGACCTCCATCTCGTAGTCCTCCTGGTCTTGGTCTCGTTGCACAGAAATGGCAACCTTTGCCTGATGCCTCGGTACTCCGCGGCTGCGCTTGCCCCCTTTGCAACAAAGAGGAAAGGAGGATGCTGCGCGGGCTGGCACCCGCCTGGCACCCTGAGTCGTCATGGCTTGCGTCACGGGCACCTCGTGAGGTACCCCGCCTTGATCTCTCCGCCTCCTCGTGAGCCAGCCTGACGAGGCCGAGCCTGAGGAAGCTCCGTGTCGTCCGCCCCGCGAGGCTTGGCCCCTCGCGAGGGTCTTGAGTTTGTGTTGGTGAAGATGGGCCATGCTGGGCCCCCCTTTGAGCCACGCCGCAGGCTGCAGGCAGGCAAGTCTGGGGACCCCCGTTCCCAGAACGCCGAAAGTAGCCCCCGGGCCCAAGGCGCGCCTGGACTTGGCCGTGCAGGGAGGCGGAAGGGCAAGAGCGAAGCGCCGCGGGCCCTAACAGCCTGCGGCCTTGGGCGCCGCGTGGCGGTTGATTGGACGTGGGCGGCACTATTCCCCCATGCCCTCCTTATCTTGCGCCTTGCTAGGCGGAACCGTAGTCGTACGCAGCCGTTCCCCTTTTATCGCTCGAGCGCTTCCTGTCCTTCCTCCGCTCGAACCCTGGTTTCTGTTTTCAATTCAATCTCGAATCCTTCTCCCCCCTCCTTTCCTATCGCCATGGCCCCGACAAAGAAGGGAAGAGGGAAGAATCCCGTGTCTCCACCTCGCCTGCCGCCGTTGGCGGCCCCTGCCGAGGGTTTGGGTAAGGTCAGCTTGGCTCTGGCCACCATCTTCAATGAATGCGGGAGAACGACGGCCTGGCCCGCGTCTCACTACTCCATCGGCAGGATAGTTACCGAGGTCCCATATTTCACCAACGCCCTATGGGCAGGTCTGGTTCCCCCCTTTTCTGATTTCTTCAATGTCGTGCTCTCCCACTATCAGATCCACATGCTGCATCTGAGTCCTGAATCCATCACCCTCCTTTCGGTCTTCGCCTTCGTCTGCGAAGCTATGGTGGGTATCCCTCCTTCGGTTGCCTTGCTGCGCCACTTCTTCTCGCTGCATCTTGTCGACCCTACCCAATGCTGGGCATGCGTAAGCTTCGTTGCCGTGCTAGAGACTGCCGCCTCTGGGATTGACTTCAAGCTCCCCCTGCCCGCGGTTGGGTTCCGCGAGTGGTGGCTGTATGTGGATGCAGGGGTGCCCAGCCCCCTGCTAACGGAGCCGACCTCGCCTGCTGTCCCCAATTCGGGCTGGGGCCAGGTGGCGCTTGAGAGCCCCCGGCTCGTCTTCATCTGGTGCCGCTTCGCGCTCTTAAGGTCGCTTGGCGTGACAGCGCCCAAGGTGGTGAAGGAGTTCCTGCTATGCCGCGTTGCTCCTCTTCAACGCCACTCTCGCCGGATGTGGGCCTTCCGTGGGCGCGAGGATAGTATGAGGCTCCAGGAAGAGGATCTGGCTCCTGAGGTGCTGAAGACGGCGCTCTTGACCCTGGCTGGGGACCCAATCCCGGCAGCGTCTGGCAGGGAGGGGCCTTGATGTACCTCTGCCAGAGCAGGGTCGACTTTGTGAAGCAGATGCCTGCCTTTGATGAGTAGGGGTTGCGCCCCGCCGGCCTTCAGGGGTCTCGCGCGAATCCGGTGGTGGTGACTGCCATTCCAGTCGGCCAAGGCGGCTCGTCCTCGAGTGGCGGAGCAGGGAGGTACGAGGCGCCAGAGGCCGAGGGGGCTCCCGGCATGGTAATGGCACCGGGCGAGGCTCATGACGAAGCAGTTACCGGGGCCCGTACCGCTGAGGCTGAGGGTGACAAACAGCTGCCCTCTGCGCCTGCGACTGGGGCCCTTGAGGCTCCAACTGCTTCTCTTGGGGAGGTGATTGGCGGCGCACATCAGGCAGGCACCCCTGACGCTGATCACCTTGACGCTCCATCTTCGTCGCAGGTCGATCCCTGCGCCCGACTCTTAGGCCGCTTCCGCATGGACTTTGGAGCTCTTCGGAAGAGAAGGGAGGCCCTGGGCGACGGTTACCCTTGTCGCCTGCTGAAGCGCAGAAAGTACTTCGCCACTGATGAGTAAGCCTTCTCCTTTCCCTTCTCCTGATCCTTCCGTTGCTCTTACTGACCCTTGCTCCGCAGGCCCCTTCCAGCTGAGCTTGCTGAGATGGCTGAGGAGCCATCCCCTTTGGCTTTGCCCCCTCCACCGTCCTCGAGCGCCCCAAGCAGCGGAGCCCTTGTGGTGAGGGCGATCGAAGGGGCGAACCATCCCGAGGCGTATCGTGGCCCCGCGCACCTCGCGATCCTCCTTCGCGAGCCTTCTCGTGGCATAGCCAACATGCCATGGTCTTCTCGCCTGGTCGTGGACTGCGATCGGCTGAGGCGCTTCCTGCGCTCTTCTCCTGAGGTCGGGCTGGCCCCAGGCCGGGCTTCTGACGCGGCGTGCCCGGCCGTCGCGAGGGTGTCATCCCCCAGCCCCCAGCCTAGAGGGGGAGCGCTGACCTGCAGCCCCTGGCGCTTGCTTGGGGCAGATGATGGTGTGGAAGACGTGCTTGAGCATGCTTGGGAGCGTCGCGCTGTCCGCCAAGGATTCCTTCGAAGGGCGACTGACGCAGTGAGCCTGCTTGGTGAGGAGCTTGCTGATGAAGACGCGCGCCTTGAGGCCGAGGGCCTGTGCCTGGCTGCAGAGAGGCGCGAGCTGGAGGGCGCCATCGCCTTTGCGCGTTGTCGGCGCGACCATGATGAAGCAGAGGCCAAGGCATCGTTGGTGGCCTCTGGGAGGCCCGGTCTCGGGCTGCTGAGGAAGCTCGGGAGGCTGACCGACAGTGAACGGCTGCAGAGGAGCGGGCTCGGGAGCTCCTGGCCTGGTGCCACTCGCTGGAGGAGCAGGTGGAGTTGCGCGAGGCAGCCCTTGCGTTGATGAGGGTGGCGTCCGACGACTCGGCGGAGCTCCAGAAGCGCGAGGAGGCGCTGACGCTAGAAGCCGCCGAACGTACCCGCGAGTACGAGCGTCTGGAGACGAGGGAGCGCTTGGTGACGCAGGCGGAGGACGACGTCGCTACCCAGGAAGCCCGTGTCCTGGAGGAGGTCAGACGTCGGGTGGCGATGGCGCATTTGAACCTCGAGCACGAGTTCGAGGAGAAGCTGGGGTTGATCCGGGCCGAAGCCGAAGGCAGGACTGCTGCCCTGAGGGCCAAGCTGGAGGAGGTGACGCGGCGGGCCGATGCTTCCCGGGCCGCCCTTGAGGTGGCGCAAGGTGGGCTAACCACCTCCCAGGCTGAGGTGCTCCTCCTTCACCAGCGGGTGGAGGAGGCCGAGGCCGTCGCGCGCCAGAACACGGACGAGATACGTCAGCGGTGGCTCCTGGAGCATGAGCACGGCCCCATGCTGACCACGCTCTGGGAGAGGGCCAACGCGGCCTTGGGCAACATTTGCGAGGAGACCATCGGCGAGCCGCACGCGGTTAACTACGCGGGCAATCTTCAATTCTTTACTGACGTGGTGACGCAGCTGGAGGCGCGGTCGATCAGGGCTGACAGGTTGGTGGAGGAGAGGAGCCGCGCCCTACTCAGGCGCGCCTTTTCTCGTGTCTTCAGCCATCTTCGGAGCATGGATCCCCACTTCGATTTTGACGCCGCCATCGCCCCAGTCCCCCAGGCCGTCTGAGGTGAGCTGGCGCACTGGGTGGAAGACCATGTGGAGGCTCTTATCAGGGCCTTCGCCTCGGAAAATGACGACGCGATCGTGGCGGCCGACGAGGGCGGCGTGACGGCGGTGGCCCTGACACCGCCGGTGGCAACGCGGGCAGCGGTGGCGAGTTCAGCGACGACAGCAACGGCCCCGATGGCGCTCCTGAGGACGCATTGGGTGTAACGCCCCAGATATACTTTCCATATTTGTATCCAACTCTTGCCGTCTCCGGCGCTAAGTTATATTTATTTCTCGGGTTTGGGTCTTTGTCTCCGTGTGTTGTTTTTCTTTTTCGTGCATCTCTTATCATGTCATCACGTGCATTGCATTTGCATACATGTTCATCTCATGCATTCGAGCATTTTCCCCGTTGTCCGTTTTGCATTCCGGCGCTTCGTTCTCCTCCGGTGGTCATTTCTAGTCTTCTTTCGTGTGTGGGGTTCAAACATTTCCGGATTGGACCGAGACTTGTCATGCGGCCTTGGTTTACTACCGGTAGACCGCCTGTCAAGTTTCGTATCATTTGGACTTCGTTTGATACTCCAACGGTTAACCGAGGGACCGAAAAGGCCTCGTGTTTGTTTCAGCCCAACACCCCCCAAATTTGGCCCAAAACCCACCAAACTCTACTCCATGTCCTAGAGCGTTCGATCACGATCGTGTGGGCGAAAACCGCACCTCATTTGGACTCTCCTAGCTCCCTCTATGCCTATTTATACCCCCTCCATTCGGATCTCTTCTTCCCCCGTCCGAAACCCTAGTTAAAAAAAAGGATCTCCACCGACGGACGTGTCCGCCCCCGGCCGGACAGCGTCCGCCGCCGCAGCCCGCCCACTCGCCAGCCGCCACGTGGCAGGACCACAT